>NC_047102.1:21631350-21861350 GCF_902459505.1 Geotrypetes seraphini
GGAGCCTCAGCAGTAAGCCTTGCCCCCTAAGTCAAGCAAGGCATATTGCTTCGAGAGCCTGTGGAGTCTGTTCTGTAAAAAAAAAAAAAAAAAAAAATCCTGAGGTAGTGCTGGTCTGAAGGGTTGTTTCCCTTTAAGAAAACTGTATTTTACTGTATTTTTTCATGTAACCGGCACTTTTTTATAGCTAGGTCGCGTATGGAGCAATTGTGCCCTTCTCCGGGGGAGTAGGACACAATTGAGTCCAGCTTCGAGGCACTCGCGGCCGGCCTGAACTCGGCGGTTTGGGTCGGTGAGGTGGTGGAGCTCCGTCGGCAGCGGCTGCAGGCGCCCAGAGCTCCCCGCCGATGGTGCCTCGCGAGTCGGCTTGGAGCAGTGGGGAAGCCCGGTCTTCCACAACCGCCCACGGAGGGATTCCCCGAAGGATTCCCTCTCAGCTGATTTTTTGACAGCTGATGCCGACTTGCCTGTCTTAGCGGCTGAGACTGTTCAGTCTTCTCAGCCGCTACAGGCCATGGAGGGAGCATTTTTGGCGGGAACTTCGCCATTTTCTTTGTCTGGCCCCTCCATTTTGTCTGCAACCTCAGGTGACCTTCCCCCTGTATGGCGACACAGGGGCAGGTTTCAGCATGGACCCCTGCTGGGGCAGGGAGTCCCTGGGGACCCCCAGGGGTTTTTTGCCCCCAATTTATTTTCTTTCTTTGTGCGGACTTTTGGGGGTCCCACGTGCGCCTGGGGGGTTTCGGGGGGGGTTTTCCCTCCGCGCCCCCTATGACTTTGCCTCCCTCTTTTCGTTTGGCGACCCCTCTTCCTCCTCCCTCATCCAAGCGCCCGCGGGGGGGCTTGGATTGCGAATTGGTGGGCGGAGGAGCGTGTTGGCCTGGTTGAGGACCTGGCTGCTTGGCGGGCTTCCAGGATCCTCTAGAGGGGACGCCTGTTGGCAGCGGGGCGGCGGGTTTCCCGTCTTCCAGAGCAGATGCGTCCGTGGTGCGCTTTTTTATTCAGAGGGATGAGCTTTTAGACCTGTGTAGCAGGTCTCCTTGGTGCTGCATTTTTGCAGTGGCGCCGCCGGAGACCCCGCGTATGGGGGCCCCTCTGCTTCAGGGGGTCTGTCCTGTTTCCCGCTCTTTTCCTGTGCGTCAGGATTTGCGGGATTTTGTGTTGGCGCAGTGGCCTATGGGCGCAGTTTCGTTTGGTGTGCGCCTTGGCTCTTGGGTATCCCGTCCCGGAGGGAGGTAGGGCTACCTTAATTTCGCCAATGGGGAACGCGGTGGTCTCGGCACTTCCTAAGCGGCATACCGGGCCTGTTATGGACGGTTCTGCTCTTAGGGTCTCGGAGGCGCGTGCGTTAGAGACACTTCTTAAGTATGATTTTGATGTCTCTGCCTTTGGGGTCCAGGCGGCTGTTTGTGGGGAGCTAGTCGCTCGCGCCGTGTTTCGGTGGGCTGAGCGTGTCCTGGATCGGGAGTCTGATGACTGGTCTCTAGTGGATCAGGAGGTAGCGAAGATTGCGATGGCTGCCTCGTTCCTCTCAGATGCTCTTTATGACTTGGTGCGGATTTCGGCTAAGTCTATGGCATGGCCGCACGGCGTATTTTGTGGCTGCGCGCTTGGGCGGCGGATTCTGCGTCCAAAGCTAAGTTTACTAAAGTTCCCTTTAGGGGGTCTTTTTGTTTGGAGAGGAATTAGATGAGTTGATTCAGACTCTGACGGACTCGAAGGTGCCCGTCTGCCTGAGGACCGTGCCCGCCCTGCGTCTAGGTGTGGGGCTGCCCGGGGGCGTTTGCGGGAATTTCGCAAGTATCGCCCGGGGCGTGGGGCTGCTTCTTTCCCGGCTCAGGGTTTTTCCCGGGGTCGGTTCTTCCAGCGCATGCAGCCCTTTCGGGGGGCCCGTCGGGGGGCAGGGAATCCCTCCGCCGGTTCCCCCGCTTCCCGTCCTGCGCAATGACTCCTTGCCGGCGCTCCCTTTGGTTCCGGTGGGGGCCCGGCTGTGCAAATTTTTCCCCAAATGGGCCGAGATCGCGTCCGATCAGTGGGTCCTTGAGGTGGTGCGGGACGGTTACGCTCTGGAGTTTACCCGCTCTCTGCCGGACCTTTTCCTCGCTTCTCCATGTCAGACTCCATGGAAGACGCAGGCTTTTCGTCAGACCCTTCAGCGTTTGCTAGATCTCGAGGCAGTGGTGCCGGTGTCCCCTACGGAGTGGGGCACCGGCAGGTACTCCATTTACTTTGTGGTGGCCATAAAGGAGGGGACCTTTCGGCCCATCCTGGATTTGAAAGGGGTCAACAGAGCTCTCAAGATTCCGTGTTTCCGCATGGAAACGCTGCGGTCGGTCATTCTGGCGGTTCAGCCGGGGGAGTTTCTTACGTCTCTCGATCTGACGGAGGCCTACTTGCAGGTTCCAATTCGGGCCTCTCATCAGCGCTTCCTTCGCTTTGCGATCTTGGGGCGGCACTTTCAGTTCTGTGCGCTTCCCTTTGGTCTGGCCACGGCTCCTCGGACGTTCACCACGGTAATGGTGGTCATCGCGGCAGCCTTGCGGTCGGTGGGCATCCTGGTTCACCCCTACCTGGACGACTGGTTGATTCGGGCAAAGTCGTTGCAGGAGAGCTCCCGGGTTACGGCTCGGGTGGTGGAGTTTCTCCGGTCGCTGGGCTGGGTGGTCAACCTTTCCAAGAGTCGGTTGGTCCCGGCTCAGCGTCTGGAGTGCCTTGGGGTTATGTTCGACACCTCCTTGGGGAAGGTCTTCCTTCCAGAGGCCCGGGTGAGCAAATTGCAATCTCAGATTCGCCTGCTTTTGGCGTCCCGGGGTCCTCGGGCGCGAGATTTCCTCCAAGTCCTGGGGTCAATGGCGGCGTCCCTGGACGTGGTGAGGTGGGCGCGGGCCCACATGCGTCCTCTTCAGTATGCTCTGCTCCGGAGGTGGTCTCCCCGGAGGCAAGATTTGGATGTTCCGGTTCCCCTGCGAGGCTTGGCGCGCTGCAGTCTGCGCTGGTGGCTCCGGACCCCTCACCTGGTTCAGGGGGTGGGTCTGGATCTCCCGCAGTGGACGGTGCTCCTTACGGATGCGAGTCTCCTCGGTTGGGGGGGCTCAGTTTATGGGCCACTCAGCTCGGGGCACCTGGTCCGCGGAGGAGGCCTCCTGGTCGATCAATGTGTTGGAGACCAGAGCGATCAGGCTGGCGCTGTTAGCTTTCCACTCCCTTTTGCTGGGCAAGTCGGTCAGAGTCCTGTCGGACAATGCCACGGCGGTGGCTTATGTCAATCGTCAGGGGGGCACCAAGAGCACTCCTGTGGCGCAGGAGGTGGCTCGGCTCATGGTTTGGGCGGAGTCCCATCTTCTGGACCTCTCGGCTTCTCATATAGCCGGGGTAGAAAATGTTCAGGCAGACTTCCTCAGTCGTCACTTCCTGGATCCAGGAGAGTGGTTTCTCGGCGCCGGAGCGTTTTCGGTTGATAGTGCAAGATTGGGGGCAGCCCCTGATGGACCTGATGGCCACGAGTGGCAACGCCAAAGTGCCCCGCTTCTTCAGTCGTCGCAGGGAAGGGCTGGCCGAGGGTCTGGATGCTCTGGTCCAGCCGTGGCCAACGGAGGGGCTGTTGTATGTGTTCCCTCCTTGGCCGCTGGTGGGCAGAGTGCTTCTTCGCATTGTTCACCATCCGGGTTTGGTGGTGCTGGTGGCTCTGGATTGGCCTCGACGTCCGTGGTATGCGGATCTGGTGAGGCACCTGGTGGCGGTTCCTCTTCCTCTGCCTCTCTCGGACGACCTTCTGATGCAGGGTCCCATTCCCATGTTCGACCCGTCTCCCTTCTGTCTTATGGCGTGGCTCTTGAAAGGGGTCGCCTTAGCAAGAAGGGATATTCAGACAAGGTGATCTCTACACTGTTGGGGTCCCGGAGGCTTTCTACCTCTCGGGCTTATGTGCGGGTTTGGCGTCTCTTTGAGGAATGGTGTCGGGCGCGGGGAGTGACCTCTTTTCGCGCTTCTCTGCCTAACATTCTAGAGTTCTTGCAGGATGGCCTGGATAGAGGCCTGGCTTGGTCTTCTCTCCGGGTTCATCTTGCGGCCCTGTCGGCCTTTCGAGGGTTGGTCTCAGGTCAGCGTTTATCGGCTCTTCCTGATGTGATTCGGTTTCTGCGGGCGGCCAAGTTGCTTAGGCCTCCCCTACGGCCCTCGGTTCCCTCTTGGGATCTTAATCTGGTTCTCTCTGTTTTGGTGCGCCCGCCTTTCGAGCCCTTGGACGACTGTTCTTTGAAGGACCTTACTTTGAAGGCGGTCTTTTTGGTGGCCATTACTTCTGCTAGGCGTGTTTCTGAGCTGCAGGCTTTCTCTTGTAGGGCTCCCTTCTTGGAGTTTTCTAGGGAGCGGGTCGTCTTGCGGCCGGTTCCTTCCTTTCTGCCGAAGGTTGTTTCTCCTTTTCATGTCAATCAATCGGTGGTTCTCCCGGTCTTGGGTGGTCGGGAGGGCTCTTCTGAGCAACGGCAGCTGCGCAAGTTGGATGTCGGTCGGGTCCTTCGCTCTTATGTGCAGCGGACCCAGGAATTCCGGAAGTCCGATCATCTCTTTGTCCTCCTGGCTGGTCCTCGTCGGGGAGCTGGCGCTTCTAAGGCTACTATTGCGCGCTGGATCAAGGAGACGATTGCTTCCGCTTATCTTCTGAAACAGCAGCCTGTTCCGGAGTTTCTCAAGGCTCATTCCACTCGGGGTCAGGCGGCTTCTTGGGCTGAGTCATCGCTCGTGCCTCCGGTGGATATTTGTAAGGCTGCGGTTTGGTCCTCCTTGCATTCATTTGTTAGACATTATCGGGTAGATGTTCAGGCGCGTCGGGACGCGGTGTTCGGTGAGCGTGTTCTGGTATCGGCCCTTCGGGGGTCCCGCCCGTGAGAGGGACTGCTTTGGTACGTCCCATTCGTAAAGTTAACCTCTACTGGTCTGGAGAGTGCTAAAGAAGGAGAAATTAGGTTCTTACCTGCTAATTTACTTTCTTTTAGCTTCTCCAGACCAGTAGAGGTCCCCACCCTGTCTGTTGTTGTTGTTGTTGTTGGGGCTGTTTTCGCAGGCAGTTTTTGTTTTTTGCTGCGGGTTCTAGTATTTTTCTAGGGCCGGGGAGAATTAAAGAACAGCGGCTGTGGCTCGGCTGGCTTAGCTGGCGAGCTGTGGGGACATTTTCCTTCGGGTATTTCTCCTCTGCATTTTCCAACAGCATTTGGGTATGTTATTTGTTACTCCTGTTCGGAGTATTGGTTTCTTCCTGTTTTCCAGTTCTTGGTTCTGCTTGGCTATTCGGCAGACTGAGGGAAATAGAGAAGGGAGGATAGTATATACTGTCCCAAAGTTTTGTTTTCAGTCTCCACCTGCTGGTCATGATTGGATATATACCCATTCGTAAAGTTAACCTCTACTGGTCTGGAGAAGCTAAAAGAAAGTAAATTAGCAGGTAAGAACCTAATTTCTCCTTTCCTGAGCAGTGCAAAATATAGACAGCAGATGAAAATTCTCAAAATTGACACAATTCAAACACTAAATTGAAAATAAAATCATTCCCCCTACCTTTGTTGTCTCTCTCCCTCCATGCTGTGCCTCCCTCCGGCAGGTGTCTTACCTTCTGACCGTTTTATGCGGCCCATGGTCTGATGCCCCCGGTGTTATCTTGTGGCCGGTTCCCTCCTCCTCACAGCTGCAGTGTGCACGAAACCGCGTGCAGCGGCTCCTTGCGTGTTTTGCGCCTGAACCTGAAGCCTTCTCTATGACATCACAATGTCAGAGGGAATGCTTCTGGATGAGGCACGGGATGCTGCATGCGGCTTCGTGCACATTGCGGCTGTGAGGAGGAGGGAGCCGGCCGCAAGATAACACCTGTGCACTACATCAACCGGCTCACCTTTATCCAAATCACACATTCAAAGAAGCCAAACAAATTGGTGAGGCAAGATCTCCCTCGGCTGAACCCATGCTGTCTCTGTCTCATTAAATCACATTTGTCTACGTGTTCCACAATTTTATTTTTCATAATTGCTTCCACCATTTTGCCTGCAACTGAAGTCAGGCTTACTGTTCTGTAATTTCCCATATTTCGCCTGGAATCCTTTTAAAAAATCAGTGTAATATTGGCCACCCTCCAATCTTCAGGTACTACAGATGTTTTTAGTGACAGGTTACAGATCACTAACAGCAGGTCAGCAGTTTCATGTTTTAGTTTTTTTAGTACCCTGGGATGTATGCCATCTGGTCCAGGCGATTTATCACTTTTTAACTTGATGATTTAGCTTAGTACATCTTCCAAGTGTAGCTCGACTTCTTATTCTAGGTGAGATCATGGGGTAGAAGAACTGTGGTGCAAAATCAGTAGGGTCACGATGATCAAAGAGTATGTCTGCTGAGACTTTCCTTTGATGGGTTTATCAAAGAATGGATTGTGTATGCTTTTGGTAACTAGGCCTTTTGTCTCATAGCATGAATTGCCATGACTTATTCCTGATTAAGCTGGACAAGTCATGAATTACCAAACTCTATTACAGCCTTGTTAGCTAATGACAGGACTTGTCATTAATGGCTATGGAGAGAAATACTTGGGAAATAACTTGGGATTTCCTGAATATTAGCTAGTGTGAGAGTGAGATCCAGAGTGTTGGAGAGTGAAAAAAAGAATATGAATTCCATTCCTGCAGAGACTGGAAAGATGTCATGAAGAAAGATGTCTCACCAGGGATCGGGGGAAGGTGCAAGGATCTCTATTTGTAAAGAGAAGTAAAATTCTGTTTTTAAATCACTTTTTTAGAGCAGTACGAGCCTGACATTAGCTAGCAAGGTTTGTCCATTCACTAAACATGGGGTAAGCTAGGGTAAATATGTGGTATTGACTCTGTATTTTACTGAAACAGAGATTGCAGATTTGACATTATCTAAGATTGTCAATCTGTGTTACTAATAAGTTGAACTAAATAAAAGCCATACTTTAAATCCCAAGCACCTCTCTTATATAAGGCATAGCATTAAAGGGATATATAGGTACTGCTCAATAAGATAAAAATCTCATAACATGAGTGCATTTCTTCATTTTTCTCCTTCACAGTTTTTCACATATTTGTTAGTTCCTATCCGTTTGGGTTTTTCACTTTAAATTTGTTCTATTTTAATTATGTTTCAGTATCTTTGTTCTAATTTGATTGTTTTAGCTTTTGCGGTTCTTTAATAAGTTTATTTACTTTTTCACGGTGCTAGGCCTCAGTTTACACGCACCCCTTAATTGAGTTTAATTTAGCTTCTATTCTTTCAATGCTACAGAAGATTCCCAGTGGCTTAAAGAGGTGTAATTTTGGTTAAGGACCAGTTTGGTGCATCGGGTGCCTTGGACCTGACCATGATCCTAACTTTTGTTCTCTCTGTTTTCAGATACAGTTGAGGACACAGTGAGGCAGGTTCAACAGGAGAAGCTTTTTGGCTCCGTGAATGGCAGTCCAATGACTTCAGAACCAGAAGAATCAGCCTCAATGTAGTATTACTTAAGAACATAAAAACATAAGAATAGCCTTACTGGGTCAGACCAATGGTTCATCTAGCCCAGTATCCTGTCTTAACGGAGGCCAATCCAAGTCACAAGTACCTGGCAAAAACCCAAATAGTAGCAACATTCCATACCACCGATCCAGGGCAAGCAATGGCTTCCCCCATGTCTGTCTCAACAGCAGACTTTGAACCTTTCCTTCAGAAACTTGTCTAAACCTTTTTTTTAAACCAGCTACATTAACTCTCTTAACACATTCTCTGAAAATGCTTTCCAGAGCTTAACTATTCTCTGAGTGAAAAAAATATTCCTCCTATTGGTTTTAAAAGTATTACTCTAACTTTGAGTATCCCCTGGTCTTTGTAAATCTTGATGCAGTAAAAAATTGATCCACTTGTACCCATTTTACACCACTCAGGATTTTGTAGACTTCAATCGTATCTTCCCCTTAGCCATCTCTTTTCCAAGCTGAAGAGCCCTAACTTCTTTAGCATTTCCTCATACAAGAGAGTTCCATTCCATTTATTCATCTTGGTTGCTGTTCTTTGAACCTTTTCTAGTGCCGTTATATCTTTTTGAGATAAGGAGACCAGAACTGAACACAACATTCAAGGTGAGGTTGCACCATTGAGTGATACAGAGGCATTATAACATTCTTAGACTTATTAACTATCTCTTTTCTAATAATTCCTAACATCTTGTTTGCTTTCTTGGCCGCCGCTGCACATTGGGCAGAAGATTTCAGCGTATTGACCAACATGACACCCAGATTTGTTTCTTGAGCACTGTTAATTTTTAATCTGATTTTATGGTATCTTCTCTGTTTATTACCATATTTTTTGTTCTATAAGACGCACTCATCCATAAGATGCATCCCCGTTTAGAGGAAGAAAAACCAAGGAAAATTTCCCCTCTACACTCCATAAGATGCACCCACTGGGGGTGGAAAAAGTGCAACTTATGGAGCGAAAAATATGGTATATAGTTTTATTTTTGTACACCACCTAGAAGTTTGATTAGGCGGTATAAGAAATTTTAAATAAACTTGAAACCCTCAAGGTGATCCCTAGAATCTGGTAACTATGATTTCGATTATTTTTCCCAATGTGCATCACTTTGCATTTGTCCACATTAAATTTCATCTGCCATTTGGACACCCAGTCTTTCAATTTCCTAAGGTCTTCCTGCAGTTTTTCCCAGTCCGCTTGCGTTTTAACAACTTTGAATAGTTTAGTGTCATCTGCCAATTTAATCACCTTACTCATAGTTCCAATTTCCAGATCATTTATACATAAATTAAATAGCACCAGTCCCAGTACAGATCCCTGTGGCACACCACTATATACCCTCCTCCATTGAGGAAAAATGGCCTACCTTTTGTTTTCTGTCCGATAACCAATTCTTAATCACAATTGAACATTGTCTCCTATCCCCATAACTCTCAGGAGTCTCTCATGAGGGACTTTGTCAGAAACTTTCTGTAAATCTAGATATACTACTTCTCCTTCTCCCTGTTTTGGACAGTTGTTATCTAAACCATCCTAGGTTCTGGCAAGAAATTTTATATTAACTCTTTCCTATCTCAAATTGACACCGGTTATAGCTTTAATTCATTTATTCAAGTTCAAGTTTATTAGGATTTTATATACCGCCTATCAAGGTTATCTAAGCGGTTTTACAATCAGGTACTCAAGCATTTTCCCTCTCTGTCCCGGTGGGCTCACAATCTAGCTAATGTACCTGGGGCTATGGAGGACTGAGTGACTTGCCCAGGGTCACAAGGAGTAGCGCGGGGTTTGAACCCACAACCCCAGGGTGCTGAGGCTGTAGATCCAACCACTGCGCCACACACGTTTGTTCAGTGCCTCTTCTAGATTTGTTTCTTAACTTGTAGATATGGCCTCTGGATTTAATCAAGTGTTAACAATAGTTTACATAGATAAATCTCTATTTTATGGTTTACTGATAAGATGGCTAAGGGGAGATATGAGTGAAGTCTACAAAATTCTGATTGGTGTTGAACAGGTACAAGTGGATTGTTTTTTGGGGGGGTCTTTTACTCCATCAAAAATTACAAAGACTAGGGGACATTCAATTAATTTACAGGTAAATACTTTTAAAACCAATAGGAGGAAATATTTTTTCACTCAAAGAATAGTTAAGCTCTGGAACGCGTTTAAGAGTGGTTGGCACAGCTTGTTTTAAAAAAGGTTTGGATAATTTCCTGGAGGAAGTCCTAGTCTGTTATTCAGAGAAACATGGGGGAAGCCACTGCTTGCCCTGGATCAGTAGCATGGAATGTTTCCACTGTTTAGATTTTGGCTGTGTACTTGTGACCTGGATTGGCCTCCGTGAAGTCTTGATCGTGGGCTAGATGGACCATTGATCTAAGCCAGTAAGGCTAGTCTTATGTTCTTATGAATCTCTCCTGTTTCATCCTAATTTTCTGTTTTGTTTTCCCAGCTTCTCTTTAACAGCTTGACAGTCTTATGATCACGCTCATATCCTTCCTCTTTCTTTTAGTGCTCTTTAGCATAACAAACCCCGCCTGAAGCTAGTATTGTGATCTACATTCAAGGATGTGTCTTGGAAGCATTAGAACCTATTTTTTGTACTAAATCATTTATCACATATGGTTGGGTGGGATGGAGCTTGTGGACTTTCTCTGGGTGTGAGAAATAAGATTGTTAATTTGTTAGTTTCTCTGCATAGAATTTGATACTGGACATGTTCAGCAATCATTTGTGAGTAATGTTTGACTTTTTTCAGGTTCCGACCTATAAAAGGAAGACAGGAGGAACTGAAAGAGGTGATTGAAAACTTCAAAAAAGATGAACATTTAGAAAAAACCTTCAAATGCCTGACAGCAGGGGATTGGGCACGGCATTATTTCCTTAACAAGAACAAACTGCAGGAGCGACTTTTTAAGGAGCACGTAGGTGGAATCCTTCTTTTCACCCATTTGTTTTTGAGTTTTTTTGTAATGTTGGGGCTTTTACACATTTTGTTTAGGAACTCTTATGTAATTTCTATTTCAGTGCATTAGGTGTGTCATTTTGGATAAGTGGGTTATCTCCTGATGGCTGCAAGCCATATGCAGAAGGAATCCACTCCGGTTTTTTTCTGTGATCCTCCTATTTCACTGAGAGCTCTACTGCCACCTGTAGTTTTTCCTTTCTGCATGAGAGCCGGAAGGAGTGTTTCTGTTCTGCTTTCCCTTTTTATTTAATTCGATGTTTTCAATGTTAGTTAGGAGTTTTCAGTGCTCGGAGCTTTCATCTCAGTTTCAGCTCTGCCTGTGTAGAGAAGAAGCAGATTGAGCTCTGCAGCTGACAGGCCGATTCCTAGTGGTAGCTGTTAGCTAGCCTGCATAAGTATTTTTGTAGCTCGGGGTCATCCCTGCATTTAATTCCTCACTTACTGCTTAGCAGAGGTTCAAGCATAGGCTGTTAAGCTTCCATAGGAGGTTCAGCGGTGTCTCGCAGGGTGCCGGTTGCATTGTTTTTCCCTTCTGATAGCGCATCTGTTAGTCCGCAGGGGAGGGGGTACGATCAGACACCATGTATGACTGGCAGTCCGAAGATCAGCGTTGAAGAGGCATTTCCAACATGAAGCAATGATTCTTCTCCTTTGTAGTTACTGTAAAGAGCTGGGGAAGGCTGCAGCACATTGTCAGCATAGGTCACAGTGAGTAAGTAAGGCTGTTTCAGGCTATGAGGTGAATTGTGGGGATGGGTCTGAAAAACAGGTTTTTTAAGGTTTCTGCATATTTCCTTGTGTTCCCACATCTGAAAAATCCTAAATTTTAAATTTGTGCCTGAGGAGTATTCTTGCACCACATGCCATGCGGCATGGACCGAAGAGGCCGGAGTGACCAGATTAAGGTGGCCTTTTCTGTTTTTTGGAACCTGGAAATAGTGAACGGGATGAGGAAGCCCCACAGACCAAGAAACACAAAGTAGTCATCACAGTGTGACTCAACACTCCCTGGTAAAGATGCTATTGCAGACTTTTTGAAATTTTTATGGAATGACTTTCACGAGAAACATACTCCTGCGTAGTCCCGCTGTGTGCCAGACTTGTCTCCTCATGGCATAGTCTCACAAGGCACATCGTCTTCTCAGTCTGCCACTGTTCAGGATTTAGAGGAGACCTCTCTCCAGGGGATACAAATGAGGATGATCATAATACTGATCCTTTATTTTCTGCAGATGCTACTCCCGTGGCAGAGGACCTAGGTAGATATGCTGTCTCTTTAGATTCTACTTTGGCTTTTTAAGACTGACTGCTACCTTGCTGGATCTTATTTTGGGGTGTCTGCGTGAGTTGAATTTAGTCTCTCAGCCAGATCCTTCTACTTCCTCTTCCCTTAAGTGTGGAGTGAGAGCTCAGTCTTCAGCATTTCCCTGGCATCCAGATATTAACATCTTGATCTCAGAGCAGTGGGAATCTCTGGAAGGAGCTCTAAAGGTAGCGAGAGCCATGTCCTGTCTGGATCCTATGGCACAGGAGTGTCAAGCAACCTTTTAGTCAGCCTACTATTAATTATTTCTAATTATTTTTACCAGATGCACATAACGCTGTACAGAGTCACAAAGAAGACAGTCCATGCTCAAAAGAGCTTATAATCTAAACCAGTGTTTTTCAACCGCTGTTCCGCGGCACACTAGTGTGCCGCGAGATGTTGCCTGGTGTGCCGCAGGGCCGCCGGGCCCGGAGCTTACAGGGGGCCCGAGGCAGGGGCGCCAGTAGCTCGCCAAGGCAAAGTGAGTCGATCACCCAGGACTCACTTTGTCTTGGCGATCTAATCCACAGTTCTTCAACCGCCGGTCCGCAGGAAATTTTTGCCGATCCGCGCAGGACCGGCAAGATTGACTCATTTGAACTTCCTGCCGGTCCGCGCAGGACCGGCAAGATCAGCATCGGAAGCGTGCGCTGGGCCGGAGAGATCTTGGGGAGCCTCCGACAGTGGCTTTCTCCCCTCTGCATCTCTCCTTTACTTCCCAGCGCAGCGATTCACGAAGGCAGCCTCGGGGCTTTTGCTGAGTCGCGGCTGCCTCTGATGATGCAACTTCCTCTTTCCTCAGAGGCGGCGCGACACAACAAAGGACCCGAGGCTGCCTTCGTGAATCGCTGCGCTGGGAAGTAAGAAGAGCTGCTGGGAGGGGAGAAAACCACTATCAGTCTGGGAAGCTGCTGGGCAGGGGAAAAAAGGGACAGCTGCTACTGGAAAGGGAGAAGGAGAGATGCTTCTGGGAGGGGAGGAGGGAAAGGAATCTGGGAAGCTGCTGGGCCAGGAAAAAAAAGGGACAGCTGCTACTGGAGAGGGAGAAGGAGAAGGAGAGATGCATCTGGTAGGGGAGGAGGGAAAGGAATCTGGGAAGCTGCTGGGCCAGGAAAAAAAAGGACAGCTGCTACTGGAGAGGGAGAC
Source organism: Geotrypetes seraphini (assembly GCF_902459505.1). Taxonomy (NCBI): domain Eukaryota; kingdom Metazoa; phylum Chordata; class Amphibia; order Gymnophiona; family Dermophiidae; genus Geotrypetes; species Geotrypetes seraphini. Next base: position 21,644,289 of record NC_047102.1, read on the forward strand.
GGAGAGATGCTGCTGGGAGGGGAGGAAGGGAAGAGAGTTACTGCTGGACAGGAGGCTGGGAGAAAGAAAGAAAGGGGGCAGGCAGGGAAACAGAAGGAAAGAAGAGAAACAGAAAAAAAGAAAGAAAGGTCAGGGAGAGAGGAAGAAAAAGTTGGGGGAGGGAATGAGGTGTGGAGGAGAGAAAGCATACAGGCTGATAGAAGGGAAGAAAGATTGGATGCACAGTCAGAAGAAGAAAGTGCAACCAGAAATCACCAGCCTGGCTGGGCGGAACTTCCTCTCCGATTGCAGAATTGACGTCAGGGAGAGCATGCGTCGGCTTTGGGGCCTGTTATCCATTGGTGGGTCCTGTTCCCCGATGGCAGCGGCAGTGGCAGTGGCTTGGGGAACGGCAGGGAGAAAGAAAGAAAGGGGGCAGGCAGGGAAACAGAAGGAAAGAAGAGAAACAGAAAAAAAGAAAGAAAGGTCAGGGAGAGAGGAAGAAAAAGTTGGGGGAGGGAATGAGGTGTGGAGGAGAGAAAGCATACAGGCTGATAGAAGGGAAGAAAGATTGGATGCACAGTCAGAAGAAGAAAGTGCAACCAGAAATCACCAGACAAGGTAGGAAAAATGATTTTATTTTAAATTTAGCAAAGTGGAGGCAGTATTACCACAGTTTTCAAAGGAATTTGCCCAAATAACTTAATAGTTAACTGGGTAAATTCCCAGAGATGAAAACTTCCCTTCACTTACTATGCACAGTTCTGAATTTATATCTGCTGTCTATATTTTACAATATGGTCACCTTTTACTAAACCGCAATAGTGGTTTTTAGCGCAGGGAGCCTATGAGCGTCAAGAGCAGTGCTGGGCATTCAGCGCAGCTCCCTGCGCTAAAAACTGCTATTGTGGTTTAATAAAAAGGATGGAGGGTATATTTGTCTATTTTTGTATGCTATAAAAACCAAATACAGAGAGAGACTGAGAGCTGTTGACGAAGAGGTACGTGTGTGTCTTTCTTCCATTCCAGCCAGAATATCAGCTTTGTGTTCAGCCAAACAGGCCCAGGTTTCGCACTGAATAAAGTATTTTATAATTTTTATTTCATAATAAAGTAATTATAAAATACTTTCTTTGTGTTTATTTGATTCCTATTCAAGAGAATTACTTTATATATAGTCAATATAGGCAGAGAGTTAAATTTTTTAACATTTTCTAATGGTGGTGTGCCTCGTGATTTTTTTCATGAAACAAGTGTGCCTTTGCCCAAAAAAGGTTGAAAAACACTGATCTAAACCATCAGGATGCCAGGGAGGAGATACAGTTAGGGGGGATGGTTAATCTGCAGGCTAGGATGGTGAGCAGTGGGAAGTAGGTTTATGGATTGAAGGATAAATCAAAAAGGTGGGTTTTCAGTCGTTTCAAGTTTATTAATTTTTAATATACCGACCATCAACTGGTATCTAGCCAGTTTACAATAAAATGTTAAAAATAGAGATAAAAGGTTATATTTATAAAAGAGGAGTTAATAAACGTGTACATTAAAGACATGAAACAGGACAAACTTGAGAGTGAGGATAAGGGGGAAAGGGAGGGTTAAAGTTACATAATTAGAAGAGGAAGGAAAAAAAAAAAGGAGTTTGAAAGAAAATGGATGGAGAGGATAAAACATTTGGGATGGGATCGCTTCATAGAAGCGGTTGGTTGAGTGGAAAAGAAATGATACAAGAGCAGTTGAAAGCATCTTGAAATAAGAAAGTCTTTAAGCTTATCTTAAATCGATCAAGTTGTTTTTCATGACGGATTTGATATGGTAAAGCGTTCCATAATGTTGGGGCAACTACTGAAAAATTAGATTTCCTAGTGTAGAAAAAAATCCTTTATTGTGGGAATAGAAAGGAAGTTCTGGTCTGCTGATCTGAGCGTCCGAGTTGGGTGTTGAGGAACGAGAAGCCTATCAAGGTAGGAAGGCTGATGTGAGAGTTTAATTTTAAAGGTCAGCAAGATGGTTTTATAAGTGACACGGTGTGTAATGGGAAGCCAATGCGCTTCTTTCAGGAGAGGGGTAACGTGATCATATTTCCCTAATTTGTAGATAAGTTTTATTGCCATGTTTTGGATTGACTGTAAACGTTGGATTTCTTTTTGGAGAATTCCGTTATATAAAGAGTTGCAGTAATCAAGGTGGGAGATAACTAAGGAATGAACCAAGGTTGTGATAGCATCAGTGTCTAGAATAGAAGTTAGAGAACGAATGAGGCGAAGCTTGTAAAAACATGTTTTTACCACCGAGCTGATATGGTTGTGGAAAGTAAGGTCTTTATCGATAATTACTCCCAGTAATTTTATTTTTGTTTCAATTTTTATAGGGAAGGATTTTATAAAAATCTTTTCTAATAAGGACTCACTATTTTTGATTGGGAATAGGAGGCCGCAGGATTTATCGATGTTAAGAGAAAGTTTATTTGTGTGAAACCAGTCACTTATTTTATCTAATTTATTGTTGATTTCCTGTATTTCTGAGGTATTTGAGGTATTAACGGGGTGAAGTAATTGGATGTCGTCCACATAGGCAAAGATAGTGAATCCAATTGACTGTGCCAGAATAAGGAGAGGTGACATAAAGATGTTGAATAGTAGGGGGGATAGAATAGAACCCTGCGGAACACCATAAGTTTGTGATATAGATGAGGAGGTTTTCTTCTTTGAGTGAACTTTGAAACTGCGTTCGTTAAAGTAGGAGGTAAACCATGAAAGAGCTGGTCCTATAAACACAGTCTTTGAGACGCTTGATGAGAAGAGAGTGGTCAATGATATCGAAGGCTGCAGACACATATAGAGAGATAAGAAGAACAGATTTCTGATGATCAAGAAAATAGTAGATAGTTGAAATAAGACCTAGCAATGACAATTCGGTAGAATAGGAGGAACGGAAACCTGTTTGATGTGGATGGAGAGCATGAGTGTTGTCAATAAATTCTGCAAGTTGGTTGTGAATGATTTTCTCAGTTAGTTTTGATATTAGAGGGAGGTTAGCAATTGGACGGAAATTCGCTGGTATGGAAGGGTCTAAGTTATGATTTTTTAATTTTGGAAAAACAAGAGCTGATTTCCAGACTTTAGGGACAAGATTGTCAGAAAGGCATTTGGATACCATTTCCAGAAGGAATGGTCCGAAAAAAGAGAAGAATTTTTTAAGAAGCGAGGGGGGAATACTCTCTGTAGGATTATTAAGTGTATTTAAAGATTGTAGGATTTGGAAAAGATTAGCTAGAGAAGGGGGTTTAAAGTTAGAGCAGGTGCTGAATGATAGATGGGTAGTATCATCGGAAATGTCTGGAGAAGAGATCGCGATAGGGGGGTCCAAGATGAGATCTAATATCCTTGATTTTTGAATCGAAAAAGAGTGCAAGTTCTGTAGCAGATGGCTGCGTAAGTAAAGGTGGAAGTTTCTTTTTAGAATAGGGAGATTGAACTATATTGAAGAGAGCAGAAGAGTTGCGGGTTGTAGTGATGTATTTAGAATAATATTCTTTTTTGGTTTGTTGGATGACAGTTTTGTAGTAGGTAGCTTTTTCCTTAAAAAGGATAAGAAAATTGTTTGAGTGTGTTTTGCGCCATTTGTGTTCGATGGAGCGAAGTTGTCGGTGAAGGAGGTTAGTTTGTCGTTGTACCAGGCATACAGGGCAGCTACATGAAAGGAGCAAAATCTAGAATTGGCAGGGAAGGAGAAGGATAAAGATAAAAGCAGCTAAAGAGAGATAAGATAGGAGAGATACTGAGGGACGGCAGCATGAACACACTTGTAGGTTAGTAATAGGAGTAATAGCGTAAAGTGAATTTCTTGGTTGCCAAGGTCACTAAGTGCCACCTCCCTTCTGAGTGAAGGTGTGGTGCTCAAGGACATGCAGGACCACAGAGTGGATGTGGTTCTCAGGAGACTTTTTGAGGCAGTGGCTTTGGGAGTCAGATCTGCCTCGACTGTCTAGACTGCGCACGTTGGAGAGTGAGGGAGATGATACTCCTCAACTTCTTTTATCTGGTGTGGATTATGTAGCTGATGCCCTGAATGACATATGTGTCTGGCTTATTCAGTTTCTGCTCATAGAATGCTCTGGATCAGACAATGGGCCGGTGATTCCACCTCTAAAGCTACTCTTGCCAGACTCCCTTTTAAGGGGCAACTATTATTTGTTAAAGGCCTAGAACCAGTGGTATGTTTATTGAAAATCAAATTCTAAATGCTGGATCTTTAGAATTACAGATGATATCGTCAGCAGAGCTTAATATCTTACTGTGTTACTACCAGCCAGGAACATTATTTTCAGACATATCTGCTTTTTTGTCAGTACTGATTGAAAATAAGATTGATCCTGTTTCTACTATATTGATTGGGGTTTTTAACATCCACGCCAATGAGGTTGAAACCGATCAGCATGTATCTTCTTTTTTGAATGCATTATCAGGGTTAGATTGGTCCCAAATTATCTCTTCACCTACACACAAGGCAGATCATATTTTAGATCTCTGTTTTGTTAATTCACAGTTAACAGTATCCTCTTAATTCAAGGTAAATTTACATTTAGTTCCATGGACTGATCATCATCCCAGTGCACCAGTTTCATCAAATAATAAGGCTGCTTTTCTAGTTTGAGAAGAAGTGGATTTGAAAGAGCTAAAAGGGATAGAGGGGTATAGATAGAGGGCTACTGCACAGGTCCTGGACCTGTTGGGCCACCGCGTGAGCGGACTGCTGGGCACGATGGACCTCAGGTCTGACCCAGTGGAGGCATTGCTTATGTGGCTCCCAAAACTAGATAAATTAGAACAGTTACCAGTAAATGGGGCTGTAGATATAATAGCACCTTTAAAAAAAGATCTGCCCTCAACGCTCTCATGTTGCCCCGTGGTTTTCTGATGAGTTTTAAAAAAATTAAAGTAAATTCTGAGACAGAATGCAAATTAAGGCAGTAACCTAATTCTGAATCATTGTTGGTATATCAGGGATGTCTAGAGACATACAAAATAGCGACGCTAGATGCTAAGAAGCTTTACTTTGAAAACAAGATTGGAGACATGACAAATTTAAGATTGTGAAGAAATTAACCAACTCTGCTTCACAAACTAACATTGGAGCTTTTCTGGTAATGATTTTTGTTAGTAAAGTCCAAAATATATCTTCTGAATTGGGATAAAGTATCAATGTAGAGTTATCTGTTCCCTATAAATTTTGATGGACAGAGTTTGGGACAGTTTCTGAGCAACAGATTTTCACGGTTTTACAGAATTTGAATAAGTCTACCTGTTCATTAGATCCTTGCCCATCAGGAATATTCTCTACAATAAAAGAGGCTATTGTACCCTCTATCTTTACTTTAATATCACATTCTTTACAGGAAAGTAATGTTCCTGATACTTTGAAGAAAGCAATAACACGGCTGTTGCTGAAAAATTGTTCAGATGGTAGTAAGTTAGAACATTTCTGACTACAATCTGAGTTATCTGACTACAATTTTGGAAAAGATTATCTCTCCCAATTACAGGATTTTCTAGAGAAAAATTCCAATTAGATGATTGCCAGTTTGGGTTTAGCTCTAAACATTCCACTGCACAAAGGTCTAGATCATGGCGAATGTTTTTCATTATCTTTTTTGATATATCATAACATAACATAATAGCAAATTTCTAGACTGCATAGCCATTAATTCAATGCGGTTAACAAAAGATTATACTATGGGAAATTACAGTATTAGTGAGATATGAAAAAATTTAGCTAGTTAGAAATTTGGAGAAAAGAAAAGTCTTCAAAAGTTTTCTATAGTACTTATAAGATATAGATCTGATCAATAATGAATGGAAGTCTTTGTCCTGAGAAGCAGCCTGATAAGAGAGAAGATGCCCATGATATCTCTTACTCTTACAACCTTTTACAGGAGGGAACGTAAATAGGGCATACCATTTTCTACTCCTCCCATGAGTCATGATCACAAAATCTTTCAACAAGTTAAGAAGGAGCGGCACCAAAAGCCACTTTGTAATATAAACAACCCAACTTGAAAATCAACCAGGCCTCCACTGGGAGCCAATGCAACTCATAGTAACATACATAGTAGATGACGGCAGATAAAGACCCAAATGGTCCATCCAGTCTGCCCAACCTGATTTAATTTAAATTTTTTTTCTTCTTAGCTATTTCTGGGCAAGAATCCAAAGCTCTACCCGGTACTGTGCTTGGGTTCCAACTGCTGAAATCTCTGTTAAAACCTACTCCAGCCCATCTAAACCCTCCCAGCCATTGAAGCCCTCTCCAGCCCATCCTCCCCCAAACGGCCATATACAGACACAGACCGTGCAAGTCTGCCCTGTACTGGCCTTAGTTCAATATTATTTTCTGATTCTAGATATTCTGTGTTCATCCCACGCTTCTTTGAACTTAGTCACCGTTTTCTTCTCCACCACCTCTCTCGGAAGTGCATTCCAGGCATCCACCAACCTCTCCGTAAAGTAGAATTTCCTAACATTGCTCTTGAATCTACCACCCCTCAACCTCAAATTATGTCCTCTGATTTTACCATTTTCCTTTCTCTGGAAAAGTTTTTGTTCTACGGTAATATCTTTCAAGTATTTAAACGTCTGAATTATATCTCCCCTGTCCCTCCTTTCCTCTAGGGTATACATATTCAGGGCTTCCAGTCTCTCCTCATACGTCTTCTGGCGCAAGCCTCCTATCATTTTTGACGCCCTCCTTTGGACCCCTTCAAGTCTTCTTACGTCCTTCGCCAGATACGGTCTCCAAAACTGAACACAATACTCCAAGTGGGGCCTCACCAATGACCTGTACAGGGGCATCAACACCTTCTTCCTTCTACTGGCTACGCCTCTCTTTATACAGCCCAGCATCCTTCTGGCAGCAGCCACCGCTTTGTCACACTGTTTTTTCGCCTTTAGATCTTCGGACACTATCACCCCAAGGTCCCTGTCCCCGTCTGTGCATATCAGCTTCTCACCTCCCAACATCTATGGTTCCTTCCAATTATTAATCCCCAAATGCATTACTTTGCATTGAATTTTAGTTGCTAGGCATTAGATCATTCCTCTAACTTTTGCAGATCCTTGTTCATATTTTCCACTTCCTCTTCAGTGTCTACTTTGTTACAAATCTTGGTGTCATCTGCAAAAAGGCACACTTTTCCTTCTAACCCTTCAGCAATGTCACTCACAAACATACTGAACAGGATTGGCCCCAGCATCGAATCCTGAGGGACTCCACTACTCTCACCTTTCCTTCCTCAGAGTGACTTCCATTAACCACCACCCTCTGGCGTCTATCCGACAGCCAGTTTCTAACCCAGTTCACCACTTTGGGTCCTATTTTCATTCCTTCAAGTTGTTCAACAGCCTCCTATGAGGAACTGTATCAAAGGCTTTGCTGAAATCTAAGTAAATTACATCTAGCATATGTCCTCGATCCAGCTCTCTGGTCACCCAATCAAAAAATTCAATCAGGTTCGTTTGGCACGATTTACCTTTTGTAAAGCCATGTTGCCTTGGATCCTGTAACTCATTAGATTCAAGGAAGTACACTATCCTTTCTTTCAGCAACACTTCCATTATTTTTCCAACAACTGAAGTGAGGCTTACCGGCCTGTAGTTTCCTGTTTCATCCCTGTGACCACTTTTATGAATAGGGACCACATCCGCTCTCCTCCAATCCCCAGGAACCACTCCCGTCTCCAGAGATTTGTTGAACAAGTCTTTAATAGGACTCGCCAGAACCTCTCTGAGCTCCCTTAGTATCCTGGGATGGATCCCGTCTGGTCCCATTGCTTTGTCCACCTTCAGTTTTTCAAGTTGCTCATAAACACCCTCCTCCGTGAACGGCGCAGAATCTACTCCATTTTCTCGTGTAACTTTGCCAGACAATCTCGGTCCTTCTCCAGGATTTTCTTCTGTGAACACAGAACAGAAGTATTTGTTTAGCACATTTGCTTTTTCCTCATCACTCTCCACATATCGGTTCCCAGCATCTTTTAGTTTAGCAATTCCATTTTTCATCTTCCTCCTTTCACTAATATATCAGAAAAAATTTTTGTCTCCCTTTTTTATATTTTTAGCCATTTGTTCTTCTGCCAGATGTATCTCTCTCTTGGCTTCTTTCAGTTTCACCCTGTAGTCCATTTTGCACTCCGCTTCTTGGGTTTTTTTATATTTCACGAACGCTAACTCTTTTGCCTTTATTTTCTCCGCCACTAGTTTGGAGAACCATATCGGCTTCCTTTTTCTTTTCCTTTCCTTTTTATATTTAAATCATTTTTATTAAACACCACAAATAGTAATACAAAGCACAATAGAGAACAGAATTTTAGGCATAATTCAACTCCAATCCCCACCCCCCCCAACCACCCACCCCCCCACCACCCTCCCCACCCGAGCAGCAGCAGCGGCAATCAACTCAAAATTAATAACAAAATAATAAAGCAAGTAGTAAACAAACTAAGTATTCCAAATTTGACTTTGTACATAAGGAGTAAAGGTTAAACTAAAGGGCTGCCAACATTGACAGAACAACCGGCCCGCTTTAGCAGACATGTCCACAATATCTTTGCGTTCCAGTAACATTTGCTGTAACATTAATGCACTGGGGGATAGAGGGAGGCTGTGGCGAGAGCCACTGTAACAAGATACATTTCCTTCCCAGTAACACAGTTTTCTGAAGGAAGGCCACACAGCCTGGTCTAAGCGGGTGAAAACGAATCTGTAGAGTGAAGAGAAAACTTGGATGCATCCTCCAGGAACAACTCCAAAGCTGTGCCACAGAGGACACCAATTGTATCCAAAAGGAAGACACCAAGGGACAAGTCCAAAACATATGTCCAAAAGATGCCATAGGATGTGCGCATTTACCACAGCAATGTCCCATACTAATCCCCATCACATGAGCTCTCTTAGGTGGATAAAAAGCACGTAACAAAAACTTGTAGTTTCGCTCCCTCTCCACAGATGACAGGGTAGAAGCAATCCCCAGACGAATACCTTTAAGAATCTTCTGGGCCAAGGTAGGAAAGTCCAATTCGCCGGAGAGTTCTTGCAAAAACTTATGATAGAATTTTAACGGTATAGGCTCCTGAGCTGTAAGACAAAGAGCCTCCTGTAAACTGTCCTGAACATCTTCCCGCACCACCGCCGGAGTCAAGGTCTGCAAATAATGTTGAAGTTGTCGATAAGCAAACCAATCAGCAGGTAGAAGACGGAACCTCGTCTGTAGCTCAGCAAAGGGGACAGGAAAACCAGTGCGCATCACAGCCTGAGACACATATTGAAGGCCCACACTAGACCAACGCTGGAACACTGCAGAGTCCAAGCCAGGTAAAAAGTCTCCATTGCCAAGTATAGAAAGGTAAGGTGTTCTGCAGGGAGAGATCTTCAACATCCTACACAACATCTTCCAAGCCTTACGCATAGCAGGTAAGAATGGGTGTGACTGTAACAGAGGCAAATCTGGCAAGTGGAGAGCATGAAGAAGATAACTAAAATGGTAAGGCTGAAAATGAAAACATTCAATTTCAGGTAATGAAAAACAAGTAGTATTACAAAACCAATCATGAATATGACATAATTGACATGCTAGGTTAAACCTATATACACACAAGAGACCTAACCCCCCCTGAGTAATTGGTAGCATTAGCTTAGATAAAGAAATCCTAGCCTGTTTACCCTGCCATAAGTATGCAGAAAGATGAGACCTATGTTGAGATAAGTGTTGGGTAGTTAACATAATGGGAAGCATTTGCAATATATAGAGCCATTGGGGCAGTATCATCATGTTATAGAGAGCAATGCGGCCAGAGAGAGAGAGGATACTTTCGCCAGTTATGTAACGTAGTCGCAGTACGATGTAGTAAGGGCAAAACATTAGCGTTATAAAGCCCGTCCAAGTTTTGAGGAAAGACCACCCCTAAATAAATCAAATGAGAGGAGGCCCATTGCAGAGGAAATTCCCTATGCCAAACCTCAGACAGAGTCAGAAGTGCCAAAGACTTTTGCTTATTTAGGACCAAGCCCGAATAAAGATTAAACTCATCCAGAAGTTCCAATGCTCGAAACAACAAGCTATGAGGGTTGCCCAAAGTAAGCAAAAGATCGTCTGCGAAAGCTAACACCCGCAACTGGGAAGAACCCTCAGGCAATCCCGTGATCTCATCATCTTTCTGGAGTGTGCGTAACAAAGGGTCTAGATATAAAAGAAAAAGAAGGGGGGATAACGGACAACCCTGTCGCGTCCCCCTACTGATGGAAAAGGAGGGGGATCTCACGCCATTGACCAACACCGAGGCGGTTGGTCCCTAATAAAGCGCTTGTACCGACGCAAAATAACTTTTGGGAATCCCTATATACTGTAACACCTGAAACAAGTAATGCCAATGAACCTTATCAAAGGCTTTCGCCGCATCTAACCCAACAAGTAAACCAGGATAATGTGCTTGTTGAGCGCGAGAAAAGGCGAGTAGAACCCGGCGAACATTAAGTACTGAATGGCGAGTCCGAACAAAACCCACCTGCTCAGGCACAATAATAGAGGGCAACAGGGGAGCCAACCTATCAGCCAAAACACGAGCAAATATTTTAATATCAACGTTCAAGCAATGATATCGGTCGATAAGATTCTATGTCTGTTGACGGTTTAGATGGTTTCGGAATTAATGTAATCAGGGCTTCATTAGCATAACGAGGGAACGCACCCTGTTCTTGAATGGCCGTGTAATAATCTAAAAGAGAGCCCCCTATGGAGGAAGATAAGATCTTAAAGAACTCAGGGGAATAACCATCTGGCCCCGGTGCCGTACAAGGTTTCAATTTCTGTATCGCCTGCAGCACCTCCTGCAGGTGTAAAGGCCTATCCAACATGGATATCTGAGCAGCCGTCAGTCGAGGCATCCCCGCATCCTCCAGGTAATCACACACGTCTGGACCAGTGTAAGGACCTGGGGATGCATAGAAGGCCTCAAAATAACTATGAAAGCTAGCAGAGATATCCACCGAGGATGTCAATATCCTCCCCGAGCTCTCCTGTAGCATGGGAACGTATCGAGATCCTTTCCAACTCTTAGTTATGGACGCTAATAGTTTCCCTGCCTTGTTGCCATATTTGTAAAAATGAAATTTGCGAAAAAACAACAATTTCTTCGTACGTTCATGAATAAGGGAGTTTAACGCTACCAACACAGCCTTGTACGCTTCTCTATTAGCCACTGTGGGATTACACAATAAATCACGTTTCAACGTCACCAATTGCCGTTCAAGCTGCACTATACGATGCGCTATGCGACGTGTTCTAGTAGTAACATAGGCAATGATGTCCCCACGTAATACTGCCTTGGCTGCGTCCCAAAATAATATAGGTTGATCTACATGTGGGGCGTTAAAAGAACTATAGGCCTCCCACTTTTCAGATAAAAACTTCTGGAAATGGGCATCATGATGTAAATAAGAGGGAAATCTCCATCCTGACCCAGGACCCACTGGACCACCCACCGCAACATCAATCCAAATCATATTGTGATCCGACACTTCGAGGGGACCTATTGTCGCCTCAGAGACCCGAGCAAACAGGGTTTCCGAAAGTAAAGTGTAATCAATTCTAGAAAAAGAACCATGTGCTCTAGACTGGTGGGTATAATGCTGCTCAGTAGGATGAAGTAACCTCCAGGGGTCCACCAACCCCAAAGCTCGACAAAGATAAGGGATACCCTTAGTTTGCCTCAAAGTTGCCACTCCCGATGACCCAGAGCGGTCCATACCCGAGTCTAATACTTGATTCAAGTCACCCACCAGAACTAATGGGCAATCAGAGTCTTGTAAACAAATATTAACCAATTTTGAAAAAAAGAATGTTGATAACCATTAGGGCCATAACCCACTAATAACCGAAAGGGCCCTCCAGATCCAACCACTTTAACAAAAGGTAACGGCCCTGAGGATCACGCCGCAGAACCTGAACCGTGCATGGTAAGCCCTTCCGTATAAGTATGGCCACCCCAGCCCTCTTCCCCGGCGATGAAGCATAGTGTAAATCCCCACCCAACCTCTCCGAAGTTTCTGATGTTCTAGATCAGTAAGCCTAGTCTCCTGGAGGCAGGCTATATCTGCAGAATGATGCTTCAATTGGGACAAGATTTTTGAGCGTTTAGCAGGGGATGTGATTCCCGACACATTCCAGGAGAGTATGCGTAGCGTGCGCTCACCCATAAGGGACCCCACCATTAATGCCAAAGCAAATGAACCACCCAATAGGAAGTGTCCCAGGGCGCCCAGCCTCATCCCAAGACTTCACATGCACACTCCACTCAAACCATTCAAACTGCTCTATAAAAGTAAACCTCAAACAAAAAGCAAAATGTAGCACAAAATACCAGAGCAATGCCGCTGCTGCCACCCAAAAGTCCCCTCCCCCCCAGTACCCCCCAACAATCCCAAAAATCCCAACCATGTGGGAGAAATACAGGTCACGAAAGACACCCCTTCCAGGGCCACCATGACTAACCAGAAAATAAAGCCCTCAAAGAGCCTGTAGGACAAATTTCTCTTCTAAAATATGGATCAAAACTGCAAATTACCACTAGCAAACCCACCAAAGCGGGTACAGGTCCAAACAGTCAGTCCGCCCCAGAACTGGAGCTACCAAGGAGCTTGATGAATTCAGCTGCTGCCTCTGGGGACTGAAAAGACTTCCAAACCCCATTACGTTGGATCCTCAGTAGGGCCGGATAATTAAATTGAAACCGCTGTTTAAGCTCAGAAAGTTGTGTACAGAGAGGATAATAAGGCCTCCTCCGCTCCTGCAATGCCACAGAAAAATCCTGGCTAATGCGAACCAAAGTTCCATTGTATTTCAATTCATCCTTCTTAGCCCGATATTGCTGCAATAATTCCACTTTGTGTCTGAAATTCAGAAGCTTCAGGATGACCACCCGCGGGCGTGTTTCCAGGCCAGGGCGGGGGCCCAAACGATGCGCCCGTTCCAAGCGCAGAGGCCCCACAGAGGGCGGAAGAGGCAACTCATCCCGCAACCAGCGCTCCAGTACATCAAAAACAGCCGATCAGTGATCGTTTCTGGAATGCCCATCAAGCGCAGGTTAGAGTGGCGCGAGCGATTCTCTAAATCATCCAGTTTTTCAGCTTGAGCTTGCACCTGTACTTGTAGCGCGCTGAAATCTGCGCCATGAGCGTCAGAGGTATCCTCCAAATTCGAGACCCGCTGCTCCAATTCTGCCATGCAGGCCGTGGTGGCAGCTAGCAAATTCTCAATGTTCGAGATTTACGCGGTGAGCGATTCCATTTTTGGGCCCAATACCTGCGCGAGTGCCTCTTTTATATCGCTCAGCGCGGTCTCCGTGAGATGAGAGACCGCCGCAGCGGGACTCGCCGCCATCTTGGTCTCAATAGGCCGCACTTGTTCACGGTCTTTTCTGGCCGATTTAGCCTGCATGGAGTCTTGGGATCTCGTTAGGTATCTTTCCATGCAGGGAGGGTGCCACGAAAGACACCGCACCAGCGTTGACGGTGGGGAAAAAGTCCCAAATTGCGGGTAAATATGCAGGGCAGCCCCGGAGCAAGCGAGGAGACGTCCTCACACGCTCATGACATCACGTGACCTCTTCCTTTCCTTTTTATTGATTTTCTTTACATAAAGGTCCGTAGCCATTTTTATCGCTCCTTTCAGCTTAGACCACTGTCTTTCCACTTCTCTTAAGTCCTCCCATCCTAACAGCTCTTTCTTCAGGTACTCTCCCATTGCATTAAAGCCCGTACGTTTGAAATCTAGGACTTTAAGTAACGTGAGGCCGCTCTCCACTTTAGCCGTTATATCAAACCAAACCGTTTGATGATCACTACTTCCCAGGTGAGCACCCACTCGAACATTAAAGATACTCTCTCCATTTGTGAGGACCAGATCTAATATCGCTTTTTCCCTTGTGGGTTTCGTCACCATTTGTCTGAGCAGAACCTCTTGAAAGGCATCCACAATCTCCCTACTTCTTTCCGATTCCGCAGATGGAACATTCCAGTCCGCATCTGGCAGGTTGAAATCTCCCAACAGCAGAACCTCCTCTTTCCTTCCAAACTTTTGGATATCCACAATCAGATCCTTGTCAGTTTGCTGCGACTGAGTCGGGAGGTCTGTAGACTACATCCACGTAGATAGAAGTTCCATCTTCTCTTTTCAGAGTGATCCATATCGCTTCTTCCTCTCCCCCAGGTCCCTTGCATTTCGGTCGCTTAGATATTGATCTTTACATAGAGAGCTACTCCTCCACCTTTTTGACCTTCCTAAAAAGATTATATCCCGGTATGTTTGCATCCCATCCATGGGATTCACTGAACCATGTCTCTGTGAAAGCGACAATATCTAGATCTGCCTCTAACATCAGGGCTTGCAGATCATGAACTTTGTTGCTTAGACTGCAAGCATTTGTGGTCATCACTTTCCAGCTATTTTTCAGCGGTAATCTCCTTTTTCGTATGGATTTTTGTTTCGTTTCACTTTCCGTTGCAATACTAAGAAATGAATTTCTGATATTGTTTATGTTTCAATCTTTACTACTATCACATCTTTTCTTTTGCCAGGGGTGGTCTCTATAATTGTCCTTCATACATACACCACCCCCACCTTCTAGTTTAAATGCCTAGAAACATATTGTCTAAATTTCTCTGCAAGGTTTCTTTATCCCAGGACAAGCAGGCAGCATATTCTCTACATGTGGGTGACGTCATCCACGGAGCCCCGTTGCGGTCAGCTTTTCAAGCAAACTTGATTGAAGATTTCAAGTTTGCTGGTGCTGCACCACGTATGTGTGTGCCTTCCTGCTCCACTAGAGGGCGCATCCCCTCCTCGTGGTCTTCAGTTCTTAGTTTTCCGCGGAGCCAGAAAGCCCTGTCTTTTTTCTCTCTCCGTTCTAAGTGCGTTTCTTGCACCGCGGCTTCTTTGTTTTCTTTCGGGAGTTGCTGTGCGGTTTTGTTTTCTTTTTTGTTGTCGAGTTCTCTCGTTTTTTCTTTTCGATTCGGCACTGGAGGCTCCCGGTTGCCATGGCCGCGGCCTGTTCTCACTTATGTCCCGGCCTCTCACCGGATTTCAAAAGTGCTCGCAGTGTGGTCGGCTGCTTTCCCTTACCGACCCGCTCCGCTGGTGCATTTTGTGCCTGGGGGCTGATCATCCGACGGACTCTTGCCCCAGGTGTGCGACTTTTCAGTCCCGGGCCCTTCGCCGTCGTCGGGCCCGCATGGCGGAGCTTTTTGCAGTGGAGCCGGACCTCGCTTCGGCCCCGGTCTTGGCCCCGGCCTCGACGACCTCAGCCCCGCCCAAGTTGCCTTCGGTCTCGAAGGGATCGGCGTCCTCGACCTTGAAAACCTCGGCTCCGGGTAAGTCTCCTCTTCCTCCTTCAGGGTCAGCACCAACGTTCCCTCTAAGGATTAATGAGGTGTGTGCAAAAAAAAATATGCATGAGCGACAAGTTACATAATCCACAAATTTATGAGCAGGCGCGGAGGACGAGTGCCCATGAGCTTGTGAGTGTTAAATACTCAAAACTTAGAAGAATAACAATTTACTTAAAGTTTTTGCTTCGCCAGCTTTCTGGTATCTTTGGCAGCGGCCCCTCTCACGAATCCCCCACTTGCGTCGGAAATCCAATGCAGTTGGGGATCCTGAGAGGAGCCGCCGCTGCATCTTTCAACTTAAAATACACTAAGGCGAGAAGGGCAGACCGCCGCCGCTGCTTCCTCTCACCTCCGTCCACCCTCGAATGAGTGACACGAGAAAACGTATGAGCGATGCCACTGAAAATATTGAGCGATCGCTCATGCGCTCAGCTTAGAGGGAACATTGGTCAGCACTAGTGAAGAAGCCACCCTCGGAGTCTCTGGCCGTCCAGGGACCATCCAAGCAGTCCAAGCGTGCTTCCACCACTCGGGAATACTCATCTTCAAGGACGCCCTCGGTGGAATGCACTGCTGCACCTCACAGGCCTAATATTGTCTTGGTGCCGATGTTTCAGGAAATGCTTAAAGCGCTTATTTCCTCAGAACTCTCCTCGCCCCTGGCTTGCATGGCCCCGGCCCCGACCTCGACCTTGCAGGTGGACCAGCCTGAGCGTCGTGCCGCGGACTGCCGGGGCAAGGTGCATTGGTCTCGACCGCTTTCTTCCTCGGATTCCTCATCTCTCCCTTCAAGGCATTCTTCGCCCTCGGGGCACCTGAGGTTGAGCCGCCGGTCTCGACGTCCCTCTACCACGTCTCGACGGGGACCGAAGCGGCACCAGGACTCTTCCCTGAGGCGGGGTCGGTCTCTGGGCCCGCATTCGGCTGGAACTCTTCGGGTCTCGGACTTGACTTTGTCAAACCCTGGTTGTTGCGATCTCCTTCCCGGTCTGGGGTGCCGCACCGGGAGGTTCCGGCTTCGAGGGATTCTCCCTCCCCTTCCCGAGGCTTGTTGCCTCGGCGGCATAGGGCCTCAGTGCCTCGGACTCCCGGGTCCAACCCTCCGGGGATCTCTCGGCGGCGGCTATCCTCGACCCCGGCCCATTCTCCTAGCAGAGGTTCCTGGGCTTCGGGGCATGTGGATAAGGATAGGCCGCCTCATTATTCTAGAGAGGCGTCGCCCTTCTTTTCCACTGCAATACGGTCGTGCTCGACTACCCCCCTTGAGGGTCAGTCTGACAGCAGACCCTCTTCCTTCACTCGGTTTGTTCAGGTCATGGGGAAGGCGCTCCATCTTGACCTCCAGTCGGACTCCAAATACACTAAGGAGTTTTTGGAGGAGCTGGATCTTCCCAGTCCGTCGAGGGAGTCCTTGCAGCTCCCTTTGAACCCGGTCTTGCGGCAGGCCTTTTTCCGCAATTTGGAGACCCCTTATGCCATCCCGGCCATCCCGTCCAAAATGGAGTCCTGGTACCGGACTGTCCTCTGTCCGGGGTTTGAGAAGGCTCAGCTTTCCCACCAGTCTCTGATGGTGGAATCCTCTCTGAAGAAGTCTCGCCCTTCCAAGGTGTCCGCTGCGGTCCCGCCAGGCAGGGAAGGGCGGACTATGGACCAGTTTGGCCGTCGCCTGTATCAGAATTCGATGATGACGAACAGGGTCTTGAACTATAACTTTACCTTCACATCCTAGCTCAAGTTCTTGGTCAAATCCTTGCCCGCCTTTCAGGATGACTTGCCCGCCCAGCGCCGTGGGGAGTTTCGGCGGCTGGTGGATGTTCTTTCGCAGCTGAGACTTTACATGTTTCATGCGGCTTATGATGCCTTAAAACTTTCCTCTAGGGTCTCTGCCTTTGCGGTAGCCATGCACCGCTTGGCATGGCTCTGCATTGTCGATATGGACCTCAATCTTCAGGACCATTTGGCTAACCTTCCCTGTTTGGGGAACGAGCTCTTTGATGACTCTATCGAGGCTGCCACCAAATGACTCTCGCAGCACGAGCACTCCTTTGCTTCCCTGGTTCAGGCCAAGCCTAAGCCCACCCCTCCCAAGGCCTATCGGATGCCCCCCAGGCGGTATCCGCAGAAGTCTACGCCTGCCTTTTCCAGGCCTCCTCCTTGGCGCCAGCAGCAGCAGAGGGCTCCCTCTAAGCTTCAGGCCCCTGCAGTGGCTAAGCCGGCGCCGTCCTTTTGACGGTCTGGGCGGGAGCCCCTCCGCCCGGGACTTGTCTCTTCCCATCGGGGGTCGCCTTGCCGTCTTCTATCACAGCTGGGAGCTGATCACCTCAGACTCTTGGGTCCTTTCGGTCGTCAGAGAGGGTTATTCCCTGAACTTCCGGGTGTTGCTACTGGACAGATCCCCAGGAGAGTCTCTGTCCGCTCGGTCACAGCTTCCTTTGCTCCTCTTCGAGGCTCGGGCTCTCCTCTGCCTGCGGGCGGTGGAGGAGGTCCCCTCAGATCAGCGGGGCTCGGGGTTTTACTCCCGGTACTTTCTGGTTCCCAAGAAGACCTGGGACCTCCGTCCCATCTTGGACCTTCGGAAGCTGAACCGATTCCTCGTTCGGGAGAAGTTCAGGATGCTTTCGAGGGGGACTGGTTGTGTTCCCTCGATCTGAAGTAGGCTTACACTCATGTCCCTGTACATCCGGCCTGTCGCAGGTTCCTCCGGTTTCAGGTGGGGGACTTACATCTGCAATACCGGGTGCTCCCGTTCGGTCTTGCTTTGTCCCCATGGGTGTTCACGAAGTGTCTCGCGGTGGTTGCAGCGGCCTTGCGGTCGCAGGGTCTGCAGGTTTTCCCGTACCTCGACGACTGACTTATAAAGGCCCCGTCGAGGGAGGGGGTTATTTCAGCGACCCGTCAGACTATTATCTTCCTTCAGTGCCTGGGGTTCGAGGAGAACTTCCCAAAGTCCCAGCTGTGCCCCTCTCAATCTCTGCAGTTCATCGGGGCCGTCCTGGACACGGTTCGCCTCCATTCGTTTCTGCCTCAGCCTCAACAGGATGCACTCGTGTGGCTGAGTCGGCAGGTTTCCCTGAGGTCTTCGGTCTTGGCCAAGCAGATGATGATCCTCTTGGGACACATGGCCTCCACCGTTCATGTCACGCCCTTTGCCAGATTGCATCTTCGGGTCCCTCAGTGGACTCTGGCGTCTCAGTGGTGGCAGGATTGGGATCCCACTTGGTGGTGGTGGTGGCATGTGATGGTGACGCCTGGGGGGCTCACCTCGATGGTCTTCGGACTCAGGGTCTCTGGTCAGAGGCGGACCGTCGCTGCCACATAAATCTGTTGGAACTCTGGGCCATTTATCTTGCAGTGGTGGCTTTCCGTCACCTGCTGCAGGATCAGGTCGTCCTGGTGCGCACCGATAATCAGGTGGCGATGTATTACGTCAACAAGCAAGGGGAAACAGGTTCTCTGTCCCTTTGCAGGGAGGCTCTGTGTCTTTGGCAGTGGGCATTACGCCACAACATCTTTCTTTGAGCAGTTTACATCCAGGGCGAGCACAACTGACTGGCAGACAGGTTGAGCTGCCTTCTTCAGCCGCATGAGTGGTCCCTTCATTCCCAGACTTTGCGTCAGGTGTTTCTTCGGTGGGGGACTCCTCAGATAGATCTGTTCGCCTCACCTCTCAACCATAAGTTACCTCACTTTTGCTCAAGGATCTATTCCCCGGATCGTCTGGAGGTCGATGCTTTCCTTCTGGATTGGTCGGGCAGGTTCCTTTATGCGTTCCCTCCCTTTCCTTTAATTCTAAGGACGCTTGTGCATCTCAAGTCGGCGGGGGCCATGATGATTTTGATCGCTCCTCGGTTGGTTTTCCCTTCTTTTTCAACTGAGTGTCAGGGAACCTCTGCTTCTGCCTGTATTTCCTTCTCTGCTGTCTTGCTGCTGCATCCCAATCTGCAGTCTCTGCACTTGACAGCTTGGTTCCTTTCCACCTGACTCCTCCTTTTGAGTTATCCCAGTCGGTCAGGGTTGTTCTGGAAGCTTTTCGGAAGGCTTCTACGAGACAGTGTTATTCTCAGAAGTGGACTCGGTTCACCACATGGTGTGCTTCGCATCGTGTGAATCCCGTGTCTGTCTCTTTGCCTTCGGTTTTGGATTATTTGTTTTCGTTGTCACGATTTGGCCTCAAAACTACTTCTATTCGAGTCCATCTTAGTCCGACTGCTGCCTTTCATCAGCAGCTTGACGGGAAATTGCTCTCTGTTCATCCTTTGGTGTCTCGGTTTATGTGGGGTCTCTTGAATGTCCATCCTCCTCTCAAGCCTCCCCCCATAGTTTGGGATCTTAATGTGGTTCTGGCTCAATTGATGAAACCTTCCTTTGAGCCTATGGATACTGCCCATCTCAAGTTCCCGACTTGGAAGGTGATGTTCCTGATTGCTCTCACTTCTACTCATCCTAAGTTTTTGCCTAAGGTGGTGTCCGATTTCCACCTTAATCAGTCTATTGTCCTTCCGGTGTTTTTCCCTAAGACGCATTCTCATCCTGGTGAGGTGGCACTTCATACTCTTGACTGTAAGCGGGCGTTGGCTTTCTATCTCCAAAGCACCCAGTCTCATCGGAAGGTCCCTCAACTTTTCTTGTCCTTTGATCCCAATCGGTTGGGCCGTCCTGTTTCCAAATGCATCTTGTCCATCTGGTTGGCCGCTTGTATTTCCTTCTGCTACGCTCAGGTTGGTCTCTCGTTGCATGGTTGGGTCACGGGGCATAAAGTCCGAGCGATGGCAGCTTCTGTCGCTTTCCTCAGGTCTACGCCAATTGAGGAGATCTGCAAGGCTGCCACTTGGTCTTTGGTTCATACCTTCACTTCTCACTACTGTCTGGATACTTTGTCCAGGAGCGACAGCCGGTTTGGCCAGTCGGATTTGCGTAATCTGTTTTCCGGAATTGCCAACTTCCCTCCGTCCCTTTTGGTTAGCTTGGAGGTCACCCACATGTAGAGAATATGCTGCCTGCTTGTCCTGGGATAAACTTACCGTAACAGGTGTTATTCAGGGACAGCAGGCAGATATTCTCGCAACCCTCCCGCCTCCCCGAGGTTGGCTTCTTTGCTAGCTATCTGAACTGAAGACCACGAGGAGGGGATGCACCCTCTAGTGGAGCAAGAAGGCACACACATGCGTGGTGCAGCACCAGCAAACTTGAAATCTTCAATCAAGTTTGCTTGAAAAGCTGTCCGCGACGGGGCTCCATGGTTGACGTCATCCACATGTAGAGAATATCTGCCTGCTGTCCCTGGATAACACCTGTTACGATAAGTAACTATGCTTTTTCCAGCTGTAGTAATATGTAGCCCATCAGTGCAATATAGCTTCTTGTCCTTCCATGTATTTCCCCATCCTCCTATGTACCTGAAGCCTTCTTGATGACACCAGGCTCTGAGCCATCTATTAAAGTCCTCTGTGTTTTTCACTCTTTGCTCTCCCTTTCCATATGCAGGCAGTATTTCAGAAAAAGCTAAAGTCTTTACAAAAGGTTTCACGCCCTCACCAAGCTCCCGAAAAGCTTTCTGTGCTGCAAGTGTGGAGTTGGCCAGGTCATTTGTTCCCAGATGGATAACAACATCAGTGTTAAAATCCTTAGTTTTTTCCTTAATTATAGTCAGTATTTGCCTTAATTATAGTCAGTAATTGCATTTGTATTGCATTTAAGATCCTATTTGGCATTTTTGCCACTTTGATTCCTTTAGACTAGAATGTTCATAGATCTCATCTTGCCAGAAGTTCTCAAAAATTAAAACTCTCTCGGTGATAAAAACAGAACCTTTAAGAGATTTAGTTATTCTTTTGCTTTTAAATTAACTGAATTCTGGAATGCTTTACCGCTTACATTAAGAAGTTTAGGTTCTTTTGCTTCATTGCGGAAAGTTCTGAAAACTTTTTTGTTTGCTAAACATTTTGGAAATTAACTATTTCAGTCTACTTTTTCTTGTCAAATTTATGCATTATGTTTTACATTATTGTAAGCCGAGTCGAGCTCCTCTTGGTTGATGACTAGGTCTATAAAACTAAGTTTTAATTTAGTTATAGTTTATGAAATGATTTGTTTTTGTCTTTTTGTAGTTTGTGACATAGTTTTTAATTATGCATGTTAGATTGTAATGCATTTTTATAAATAAATAAATGATTTTATGAATTGTGTGATGGACCATCGCCCCCAAGACCCTGCCTGCCAACAGTATTCCAGTTCTATGTCATAGAGATTCTCCCAGGGCTGTAGGCAGATGTTTTCTGGATCCAGCCGTAACCATGCCTCTGCTTCCCATGCTATTCCATCGTTCAAGAAATTGCAATGACACCAGGCTGAGGGAGGCCCCTCTTCATATGGGGGTTAGACTTGGTGTTTTTACACACTTGGGTTCAGATTTCATCTGACTGTTTGGTGCTGGACATCATTCGGTCCAGTTACAAGCTGGAGTTTCCCTGGCCTCTAACAGATTGGTTTGTGGACTCTACCGCAGGGCAGCTGGAAAAGTCAATCAAAGTTCAAGCCACTGTGAGAAGGTTACTCGATATTCAGGTCATAGAGCCTGTACTGCCCGATGACTAGGGCTTGGGGAGATACTCCATATACTTTATCATGCCAAAAAAGGCTGCAATGATTGGAGGCCTATTCTAGACCTTACTCACGTGAATGCAGCACTCAGAGTTCCACGTTTTCAAATGGACACTGTTCACTCTGACATAGCGGTGTTGACCCTGGGAGAGTTCCTAGGCTCTCTAGATCTTAAAAAGGCCTTCTTGCATATCCCTATTTTTCCAGACCACAGAAAGTTTCTCAGATTTCATATTCTGGAAAAGCATTATCAATATTCAGCTCTACCCTTTGTCCTGGCAACAGCTCCTCACATTTTCAGTAAAGTGATGGTTGTGGTAGCAGCTTACCTGCACAAGATGGGTCTGCAAGTGCATCCTTACCTGGATGATTGGCTGATCAGAGCCTCATTCTCTGAGGGTCAGCACACAACGGATCAGGTGATCTAAGTCCTGGAGGAACTGGTTTAGATTGTAAACTACCAAAAGAGCAATTTAATGCCAACTCAATCCCTGGAGTACCTGGGAGTCTTGTTCGACACGTCTATCAAAATATTGGGAGTGGTTTTTGATCAAAACTTAACTGTGATGCTGTAGTTCAAAAGGGGTATTACACACTGTGGAAACTGCGTACTATTAAATCATATTTAGAATTTTCTGCATTTAGACTTTTGGTTCAGTCATTACTATTAAGCCCTGTGGGCTATTGTAATATTGTCTATTTAGCTACCACCAAGAAAAATATTACTAGATTGAAATTGATTCAGAATACTGCAGTAAGATTTATATATGGCTTGAAGAAGTACGATCACATGGCCCCTTTCTACTGTAAGTTGCACTGGCTCCCTGTGGAAGCATGCATCATTTTTAAGTTGGGTTGCATATGTTATAAAGTCATCTTTGGTCAAGACCCACTTTATTTAACTGACAGATTTTTCATTGCATCTCACAAGAACATCAGAAAATCACATGCCATTTTTGTTTACCCCTCGGTTAAAGGTTGCAAAAGTAAGAAATATTACCATCTGATTTCATTCCAAGCAGCTTTTTACGATAAGGATTTTCGCTCATTGCTATTGTCATCCTATTCTTACGAACATTTCAGAAAACAACTTAAGTCTTATCTTTTCTTTAAATATCTGATCGACTAGTTGTTTTCTGATCTTTTCCTTGTTAATTTTGTAACTTTTGTAAACCGCATTGAACTCATGGTTATGCGGGATAGAAACATGATGTTATGTTATGTTTATCTTCCAGAGGTACACAGAGAGAAGCTGTGTTCTCAGATTTCTTCTCTTGAACAAGTCAGTTCCATTGGCATGGGACTATCTTTATGTCTTGGAGACCATGGCAGCCTTGATAGATGTAGTGCCTTGGGCAAGAACCCACATGCCACCTTTCCAGAATATGTTACTTTCACGCTGGTCTCCACAGGTAGATGCCTTACAGAAGTTTCTGCCCTGGATGCTGGAGCCTCGAGCCAGCATGGATTAGTAGCTCAGTCCCTCTCCTAGGGCATGCCTCTTTGGATTGCTTCCTGGGTGGTTGTAACGACAGATACCAGCCTCCTGTGCTGGGAATCCCATTGCAACCGTCATCTAATTCAGGGGCGTTGGATGCTCCCTCAGAAAAAGTGATTGATCAACAGGCTAGAACTACGTGCCATTTGGTTGGCTCTGGTAAATTGCAGAAGACTCTTGATGGTCAAGCGGTCAGTCTTCTCTGACAATGCTACAGTGGTGTCATATGTCAATTGCCAGGGAGTGCATCTCTGTCCGGAAGTCCACATGTTCTTTCACTGGGCAGAGCGTCACCTCCAGGTGCTATCGGCAGCGCATGTCGTGGGCATGGACAATGTTCAAACTGACTTCCTCAGCAGACTGACTTTGGATCATCCTATGCCCTCTCATTCTAGAGCAGTGGTCTCAAACTCAAACCCTTTGCAGGGCTACATTTTGAATTTGTAGGTACTTGGAGGGCCGCAGAAAAAATAGTTAATGTCTTATTAAAGAAATGACAACTTTGCATGAGGTAAAAACTCATTATAGTTTATAAATCTTTCATTTAACTGTTAAAGGAAAGATTTATAAGAGTTTTACCTCATGCAAAATTGTCATTTCTTTAATAAGACATTAACTATTTTTTCTGTGGCCCTCACAGTTAAAGTTTAACATCTTTCCTTTCTCAAAACTGACACATTTCAATCACTACATTGAAAATAAAATCATTTTCCCTACCTTTGTTGGCTGGTAACATTATTTTTCTGTGCTTTTAACCATGTTTCCAGGGCCTTCTTGTCCATTGACTGTTTTTCGCTCCGTCTTCACTTTCTGCTTTGCATCCATTTTTCAAAATAGAACAAAACACAAAAAAACCCCTCTCATCAATACTGGGCAAGTTTCTCAAATAGTATCTTCATATAACATTTAAAGGCTTTTAAATATTTAAATGTGCTCATAAGCTCTTCAGCAAGGCACCACAGCAGCGGTACAATGTCGCTGGAAAAGTGCTTGAATTTTAATCATAACACATTGGATGGAGCAAGGATACTTGCTTCTACTGCAGTGGCAAAGACCAAGTGGACTCATTGGTTAGAAGGGGTTTCTTCACTCTCTGGAAGCTTCAGTCCATCAAAGCATACTTTGACGCTTCATCATTCAGAATTCTAGTACAATCCCTTATACTAAGCCATCTGGACTACTGTAATATCGCCCACCTGGCAATCTCCCATAAGAACTTGCAGAGACTACAACTGGTGCAGAACGCAGCGGTTAGGCTGATTTTTGGGTTGAAGAAGTCCAATCACATAACCCCTTCCTGCCGACTCCTGCACTGGTTGCCAATGGAGGCACGTGCGAAGTTTAAGCTGGGATGTTAATGCTTTAAGGCACTATACGGTTTAGCCCCTAAATATATAACTGACCTCTTCTCCTTCTCAACCAACAAACATAAGAGAAGCTCACACCTGAAGTTCGTCTCCCCACCGGTTAGAGGATGTAAATTTAAAAGACACCATCAACATCTCCTCTCATATCAAGCAGCATCATGGGGCAAAGACTTGGAAAAACTACTTAGGCATACAAACAACTATGGTGAATTTAGGAAACCCCTAAAAACATATCTGTTCTTGAATTACCTAGGTAGCTGATCCGCACAATCTCTCCCACAACAACCACTCTCATATTCTGTTAGTCACTAACCTCCAACTATGTAAGTTCTCCTCAATTGTAGCATTCTTTTTAATCATTGTAAACTGCATAGAACTTCACGGTCCTGCGGTATATAAACTGCTATTATTATTATTATTATTAGAAAGATTGTGAAGACCTACAGCAAGACATAAACGCACTCGAGGAATGGGCCGCAAAATGGCAAATGAGGTTCAACGTGAATAAGTGCAAGGTGATGCATGTCGGTAATAAAAATCATATGCATGAATACAGGATGTCCGGTGCTTTACTCGGAGAGAGTACCCAGGAAAGAGACTTGGGAGTGCTTGTAGACAAGTCAATTAAGCCGTTTGCGCAATGTGCAGCGGTGGTGAAAAGGGCGAACAGAATGCTAGGAATGATTAAGAAGGGGATCACTAACAGATCTGAGAAGGTTATCATGCCGATGTACTGGGGTATGGTGTGCCCTCACCTGGAATACTGCTTCCAGCACTGGTCGCCATACATGAAAAAGGACATAGTACCACTCGAAAGGGTCCAGAGAAGAGCGACAAAAATGGTTAAGGGACTGGAGCAGTTGACGTACAATGAGAGGCTAGAGAAACTGGGTCTCTTCTCCCTTGAAAAGAGGAGACTGAGAGGGGACATGATCGAAACATTCAAGATATTGAAGGGAATTGACTTAGTAGAGAAAGAGAGATTGTTCACCCTCTCCAAGGTGAAGAGAATGAGAGGGCACTCTCTAAAGTTAAAAGGGGATAGATTTTGTACAAATGCAAGGAAATTCTTCTTCACCCAGAGAATGGTAGAAATCTGGAACGCTCTTCCAGAGGCTGTTATAGGGGAAAGCACCCTCCAGGGATTGAAGAAAGAGTTAGATAATTTCCTACTGAACCAGAATGAACGCAGATAAGGCTATACTCAAATAGGACTCTGGTCTTTGACCTAAGGGTCGCCGTGTAAGCGGACTGCTGGGCACGATGGACTACTGGTCTGACCCAGCAGCGGCAATTCTTATGCTCTTATGTACCTTTACAAGATATATCGTCTACAGAGAATTTTCTGTTTTTTCTTGTTTGGACGTGGATTCTCTCCAACTTGGCAGTTATTGTTTCTGCTGTTGTTCTGCTGAATTTTATAGTCTTTGACTTTTGTCCAGACTTCGCTTAATTGGTCTTGTTTGAGAATTCTTCATTCACAGAACTTCCTTTTCTCTTTCTCATGAATTGAACTTGTATATCAAGGAATTTCCATACTGGCGAAGGAGAGCAACATATTATGGAAGACTTTGACCACCGCCTCTGCTGTTATCCCTATGGGCATACATGGTAACTGGTTCTCTCAGCCCTCTTTTTCCTACAGTTTTGTTACTGTATCCAATATTCAATTGAACAGTCCTAACGTTCAGCCTCCTCCTTGCTCCCCTTTCCTAAACTTCTGCTCCCTATCTCTCCATCCTCCTCCTCCTCCCTTCCCATGCTCCCCCTCTTCTCACCTGTTTCTCTACGAATGCCCTTAATTTTTGTCCTATATTTTTATTGTGAATGTCAATTGTAACCCGTTCTGAGCTCCTGGGAGAACAGGATAGAAATATAAATAAATATTGGGCTACAATTGTTCAGACTGATTTTCATAAATTGGACTTTGTCTTCATATTTAGCTGAACATTGCTACTACTGTGAGGAATCTAACATGGGTGTAGAGTCTAAAGTTAGATTCTCCCAACTATTTTCTACTTTGCATCTTCAGCGCACAGCTGACCCAGTCCACACTTTGATCTGACCATGAGTAAATTGGCACGCCATTTCTGGATGTTCATGTTTCTTTTCCGTTATGACTTCAGGATTTCTTCATGAGCACTCCGGGAATGATATGGTGGAAACTAATAGGGGTGTAGAGCCTGTCGGTTAGTCTTCCACCACTTCGGACCCTTTAACGACTATTGCTACACGGCAGGGTCAACTGGGTATTTTTTTCTTCAATCATGCATTCCACTAAACCACCAATGTTAGCCTATGTTTTCCAATAGGCGTTTTATTTCCTTCAAATTTTTCTTCTACATCCTTTCTCCTGTTTTTCACATGCCGGAGGTTTGGGAGTGGCTGTAGGGGAGGTGGAGGCCACTACATCCTTTTTAGGATGTCTTTTTCCCCCTATTCTTTCAGTTGGACAACAGGGGCTTAGCTCCCCTTTTTTCATCCAAGGACAGCAGATTGGCTTCCAGAGCTCTGAGCTCAGCACTTGATGTAAAGATCTGAGCATGTGCAGCCCTTCCAGTATGGAAGAAAACTGTAGTATTGGGAAGTGCTCCACATCATAAGACTACTGCCTCAAGATCTTTAGTCCTGTTAAGGAAGGTTGCATGCTTCTGACTACAGAAGATAAGACACACTTGATATATGCATGATTCTTGTAAGTCTACTGATATTCATGTTTTGCCAAATATTTTGATATATCAAAGCATTTAGTTCAGATCTGCCTTTAAAGAAATGTACTTGTGTTTGTAGCTTTCTGAAAATATTCTTATATTCACATAGTTCAGAATGATTTTGCTCTTGATCCAATTATATGTGACCATAAGGGGGACACCTATTTGACAATGAATGGTGTAAAAGTGTTAAAGCTTGAAAAAAGCTCATTTTGAGAAAGCATGTAGTGGGCTCATAGTAAACAGCTTTAGGGGTATTGTCACCATTTATTTATTTAGAATTAAAACATTTCTAATCGGCTCACAGTATTACATAAACAATTCAGGTTTGAACATCTTAAAAAATCACATACATCAATAAAAATCATAAGGTGATATTATCTTAACATATAGATTACCGTATTTTTTGCTCCATAAGAGGCACTTTTTCCACCCTCAAAAAGGGGTGGAAATAAGGGTGCATCTTATGGAGCATATACCCTACTCCCCCCCCCCCCCCGTTACTGTATTTTAATTTTGTTGCCCTCCCTCGCTGGACGTGGCTGCCTCTCCAGCAGCAGAGCAAAGCACAAGGCTGCCTGCCCGGTTGGCTGACGCGGCTGCCTCCTCCTTTTCTCTCTAGTGGTTGAGCGGCGCACAAGGCTGCCCGCCCGGTCCTGCACCACTTTCCATGAGAACTGAGCCCCAAACGTCGCTCCACTGCCAGAGAAGAGGCAGCTGCGCCAGCTGACCAGGCAGAGAGGCAGCTGCGTCCAGTAAGGGAGGGCAACAGAATCAAAATAAGGTAACGGGGGCCGTGGCCTGCTGAATTAAAAATAGGTACAGGGAGAATTAGGTTCCGGGGGGGCACCCAAATTAAAAATAGGTAGAGGAGAGGAGAGGTCGGGGCCTGCCTGCTTGCTTTTGGGGGGGGGGGGGAGAGGAGGCCTGTCTGCCTGCCCTGTCCCTACCTGCCTGCCAACCACTAGGCCTGCCTACCCTATGCCTGCCTGGGGGGGGGGGGCTGCCTGCTCTGTACCTGCCTGCCCTATCCCCTCCCCTGTCCCTACCTGCCCTGTGCCCTGTCCCTACCTGCCAACCACTAGACCACCAGAGGGGGGGACAGGGTACAGAGCCTGACAGGGAGGGGGGACAGGGTGCAGAGCTTGGCAAGGAGTATGGGGTTGGGTGCAGAGCCTGGCAGGGATCATTTGGTTCAGAATGTTTTTCTCCTCTAAATCTAGGGTGCGTCTTATGGAGCAAAAAATACGGTACATCTCATCCATTCATCTACTACCATTACTTCACAAAAGCAGAACAGATCTGAAAGCCGGCAGAATAAGATGACATTCAGAAGATAAAAAATTAACTTAAAAAGGCAGGATCTTAGCTTAGAAAAGCCTGAACAAACAGATGGGTCTTAAGCAACTTTCTAAATTGCAATAGATTTCTACAAAACCATAATGTACCAGACAGCGCATTCCACATAAATTGTTTTGCTATAGAGAAACATGAATTTTTGGTCCGTACATATCGTAAAATATTCCCCTTTGTTTTGTCTAGCAACCAACGATTCTGTGATCTCAGTGTCCTCAGCGGAGTATACTGTATAGTAGGCATTATGCCAAATAATTTGGGAGAGTGTCATAGACACTTTGTTGGACAAGTTTTTTTGAATTGGATATGAAAGTTTCAAGTTTATTGGGATTTTATATACAATCAGGTACTCAAGCATTTTCCCTATCTGTCCCGGTGGGCTCACAATCTATCTAACGTACCTGGGGCTATGGAGGACTGAGTGACTTGCCTAGGGTCACAAGGAGCAGTGCGGGGTTTGAACCTACAACCCCAGGGTGCTGAGACTGTAGATCCAACCACTGTGCCACACACTCCTCCTCCAATATCTGCAATCAATGCAATCTTTTCAAAATAGGTGTAATGTGTTCTTATCGAGATACTCCAGCCAATAGCTGGATAGCTGAATTTTGTATCATTTGTAATGCTTTAATATGTACTTGAGGCAGATCTAGATAAATACCATTACAGTAATCTATCTGAGATAGTACTAGCACATGAAGCACCTGTCTCAAATCCCATTTGTTCTTGTCTCTTTTGCCATAGGTGTTTATTTATTTACGAATGTTTGCAACGGAAAGTGGATTTGAAATATTGCCTTGCAATCGATATTCATCAGAGCAAAATGGGGCTAAAATTGTTGCAACAAAAGAGTGGTAAGTTTGTGGCAGGAGTGTGTTGCTTTCTGCAGTAATGTGTTCACACTGCAAGTGCAAGGAAATTTGTCCTCAGTGAGAGTAAATATGTGGATAGTGCTCTGCACAGCCAAGCAGATTCCTGCTTATAATCAAGCCCATAAAATAAACCAGTACACATTAGTTAAAACTAGAGGTGCAGATTTTAGTCCATTATTATCACAGAGGCGCTGCATTGAAGGGAGGGTGAGCAAGGAAAGGAGAGAGGTGCTGCATGGGTGCATGGAAGAAGAAAGAAACATGGGGGGCATCGGGGGAAGAAAGGATTGGGGTCAAGAAGGGAAAGATGGGGAGGGGGTGTGGAGAAAAGAGAGCCATTGAGGACGAGAAGGGTAGGAAACAATGCACAGAAGTAGGGAGAGAGATACTGGAAATGGGGGACTAGATAGTAGATGAAAGATAGAGAAAACTAAATATAAGAACATAAGAATTGCCACTGCTGGGTCAGACTAGTGGTTCATCGAGCCCAGCAGTCTGCTTCCGCAGCAGCCCTTAGGTAAAAAACCAGTGCCCTAACCAGTGCTGGTTCAACAGGAACTTGTCTAATTTTGCCTTGAATCCCTGGAGGGGTTTCTTTAGCAACTCTCCAGACCGGCATAGGTTAATCTTACAAGCAGGTTATATCTCATCATGACCAGCAGGTGGACACTGAGACAAAACTTCAGAATAGTACATATCATGTGACTCCTCCCTAATTACCTGTCTTCTCTCAGTCTCCAGCAGATGTGGTGAACTGTACCCATCTCCCTTGGTAGGGCTGTTGGAATTTGTTTAGGACTTTTGTCCCCTTTTTAGTGTTGGATTGAGCTTGGGTGGGCCTCGGGGGTGTCACATTCGACGGGTCTCATGGCTGGGTCCCTCCCCCCCTTTCCTCCACCTTCCCAACATTTTTTTAGAGGTACCTCAGACATTCTTACCACCTGACCAACAGAGGTAAGAATGTCTTCGGACACAGATTAGCCCGCCTACTTCGAAGGGCTTTAAACTAGGTAAGTCGGGGGTGGGTACCCACTTTTACACCGGAGCAGTAAGTAGCAATCCTGATGTAGCGAACCAACATTACGCTTCTAGGTCTGAGGTAAGTACCCTTACTGCAAACGAATCGCTAGGAGACAATTTGATTCAAATGGGTGGCTCACAACAGGAGCTTAGCAAACAGAAAGAGTGGAGAGCTATGTATGTTAACGCACACAGCCTAGGGAATAAATTTCTAGAACTAGAAACAGAAATAGTGAATGCAGACATAGACATAGTAGCAATATCCGAAACATGGTTCACAGACTCTCATGGGTGGGATATAACCATACCAGGATACAACCTGATTAGACAAGATAGAGAGGGTAAGTTAGGTGGTGGGGTAGCACTTTACATCAAAGAGAACATTAAGACAACCAGGATCACGGATGTCAAGTATACTGGGGAATCCATCTGGGTAAACTTGGCCAGAGGTGGAGAAAAATGCCTGTACCTTGGTGTGGTATACAGACCTCCGAGACAATCGGAGGAAAAGGACGCAGAATTAATTGAAGACATTGAGAATATCACCTTACGGGGGGAGGCTGTTCTATTAGGAGACTTCAACATGCCTGATGTGGACTGGAACACACTATCAGCGACAACTTGTGATAGCAGGAGGATATTAACGTCCATGAAGGGAGTATGGCTCAAACAAATGGTACTAGAGCCCACTAGGGCCCAGGCCATCCTGGACCTGGTACTTACGAATGGGGAAGACGTCTCGGTGGGAGAGACGCTGGCCACCAGTGACCATAACATGGTATGGTTTAACCTTAAGAAAGGCTTCCCTAGATCACAAACAAAAACAAGGGTACTCAATTTCAGGGGCACTGACTTCACACGCATGGGAGATTTTGTCTACCAGACGCTGCAGGTTCAAGAAGTAACTGATAATGTGGAAGCTATGTGGACAACCTTGAAATCGATCCTTCACGAGGCAACTATCCGCTACATAAAATCGGTAACCAAACAACAAAGAAAAAGGAAACCCCAATGGTTCACAGATGAGGTATCATACCTCGTCAAGGAGAAGAAAAGAGCATTTCTATCATACAAACGCATGGGGGAAAAAGAAGCAAAAGTTGAATACAGGACAAAGTGTGCAGCGGTCAAAACAGCAGTCAGGGAGGCCAAACTTCGTATGGAAGAAACTCTAGCGAAGAACATCAAGAAAGGGGACAAATCCTTCTTCAGATACATTAGCGACAGGAAAAAGAACACAAACGGGATAGTACGCCTTAGAACGCCAGACGGGAATTATGTGGAAACTGACTCCGATAAAGCCAAACTACTGAATGATTACTTCTGTTCAGTCTTTACCTGCGAGGCACCAGGGCACGGGCCTCTGCTGGATGCAAAGCAAAGCATGGATGACCCATTTCAGAAGTTTGAGTTCACACCAGCTGATGTTTACAAAGAACTGTCAAGACTCAAGGTGAACAAAGCCATGGGACCGGACAATCTGCACCCAAGAGTGCTCAGAGAGCTTTGCGATGTTTTGGCGGAACCGTTAGCCATGCTCTTCAATCTCTCCCTAAGTACGGGGAGAGTCCCCCTGGACTGGAAAACTGCCAATGTTGTTCCTCTGCACAAAAAGGGTTGCAGAGTGGAGGCTGTGAATTACAGACCAGTAAGTCTCACATCAATAGTGTGTAAACTCATGGAAACTCTACTTCAGGGGTGTCCAATGTCGGTCCTCGAGGGCCGCAATCCAGTCGGGTTTTCAGGATTTCCCCAATGAATATGCATGAGATCTATTAGCATACAATGAAAGCAGTGCATGCAAATAGACCTCATGTATATTCATTGGGGAAATCCTGAAAATCCGACTGGACTGCGGCCCTCGAGGACCGACATTGGACACCCCTGCTCTACTTAAAGGGAAATTAGACACGATATTGGATGAGGGGAATCTGAGGGATCCCTGTCAACATGGTTTCACTAGAGGCAGGTCATGCCAATCCAATCTTATCAGCTTCTTTGACTGGGTGACAGGAAAGCTAGACTCGGGAGAGTCTCTGGACATAGTGTACTTGGATTTCAGTAAAGCGTTTGACAGTGTCCCACACCGTAGACAAACAAGATGAAATCGATGGGGTTAAGTGAGAAATTAACGGCATGGGTCAATGATTGGCTGGGTGGAAGACTTCAGAGGGTGGTGGTCAATGGCACCCTCTCTGAGACATCGGAGGTTACTAGCGGAGTGCCGCAGGGCTCAGTCCTGGGACCATCCCTTTTTAACATATTCATAAGGGACTTGACCCGAGGGCTTCAGGGAAAAGTAGCGCTGTTTGCCGACGACGCCAAACTGTGTAATATAGTAGGTGAAAGCGATCTCACAGATGGTATGGCGCAGGATCTGATCAAGTTGGAAAACTGGTCCTCGACATGGCAGCTGGGCTTCAACGCAAACAAGTGTAAGGTGATGCATCTCGGCAGCAGAAATCCATGCAGAACATACACCTTGAATGGAGAAACACTAGCTACGACCTCAGAAGAACGGGACTTGGGAGTAATCATCAGTGCAGACATGAAGGCTGCCAAACAAGTAGAGAAGGCCTCATCCAAGGCAAGGCGGATGATGGGATGTATCAAAAGAAGCTTCGTCAGCCGTAAACCTGAAGTCATAATGCCACTGTACAGAACCATGGTGAGACCTCATCTGAAGTACTGTGTGCAATTCTGGAGGCCACATTACCGTAAAGATGTACTTCGAGCTGAGTCGGTCCAGCGAATGGCCACTAGGATGGTCTCCGGACTCAGGGGTCTCTCATACGAGGAAAGACTGGGCAAGTTGCAGCTCTACTCTCTAGAGGAGCGCAGGGAGAGGGGTGACATGATAGAGACATTTAAGTACGTCACAGGTCGTGTCGAGGTGGAAAACGACATATTCTTTCCTAAGGGACCTTCAGTCACAAGGGGGCACCCGCTCAAACTCAGAGGAGGGAGATTTGGTGGTGACACCAGGAAGTATTTCTTTACAGAAAGGGTGGTGGATCACTGGAACAAACTACCGGTGCAGGTGATTAAGGCCACTAGCGTGCTCGACTTTAAGAATAAATGGGATATCCACGTGGGATCTCTACGTGGGTCGAGCAGCACTCTGACTTAATGGGGTGGGACAGTGGAGTGGGCAGACTTGATGGGCTATAGCCCTTTTCTGCCGTCATCTTTCTATGTTTCTATGTTTCTAAGCCTTGCCCCCTAATTCAAGCAAGGCATATACTGCTTTGAGTGCCAGTGGAGTCTGTTCTGTAAAAACAAACAAAAAAATCCTGAAGTAGTGCAGGTCTGAAGGGTCGGTTTCCCTTTAAATATGCTGTAAATTACTGTATTTTTCAACTAACCGGCACTTTTCTTCTAGCTAGGTCGTGTATGGAGCAATTGAGCACTTCTCAGGGGGAGAGGTGCTCAATTTGGTCCAGGTGCAAGGCACTCGCAACTGGCCTGAAAAGAGCTGTTTGGGTCAGTGCGGTGGAGGAGCCTCGTCGGCAATGGGTGCCGGCATCCAGGGTTCCCTGCCACTAATGCCTCGCGAGCCGGCAGCGGTTTGCAGGGAACCCCGGTCTTCCCCTGCTGCCCATGGAGGGATTTTCTATCAACTGTTTTCTTTCACAGATGATGCTGGCTTTTGCCTGCTTTAGCGGATGGGACAGTTCAGGCTTCCCAGCCGCTATAGGCCCTGGAGGGGTTATTTTTGGTGTGGTTTTTTTTTTCGTTTTTCCTCAGATAGCCCCTCCATCTTGTATTTAGCCTCAGGTACCTTCTCCCTGTTTTGGAATAACAGGGACAGGTTTCAGCTGGGTCCCCTGCCAGGGCAGAGAGTCCCATGGTGCCGCCAGGGGGTTTTCCCCCTCATTTTCTTTGTTCTTTGGGTAAAGCATATTTTCAGGCGGCCGGGGGTCCTACTTGTATCCCAGGGGTCTGGGGGGGGGGTTGTTCCCTCTGCGCCCCCTGTTGTTTTGACCCCTTAATTGTTTTTGCATCCCCCCTTCTCCCTCATCCAGTCGCCCACGTATAGCCTAGGATGAGGACTTCTGAGGAGAGTTTTAACTAATGTATGGGAACCTGGACCTGGACCCTTGGGGAGAACCTCCAGGATCCTCTCGAGGTACCGGGAACTTGGGAAGCGTTCGTGGTGGGACAAGCTTTCAGATCTAATTCAGCAGATCTCCTCGGTGTTGGGTCAGACCAATGGTCCATCAAGCCCAGTAGCCCGTTCTCACGGTGGCCAATCCAGGTCACTAGTACCTGGCCCAAAACAAGGTGTAGCAATATTCCATGCTACCGATACAGGGCAAGCAGTGGCTTCCCCCTTGTCTTTCTCAATTACAGACTATGGATTTTTCCTCCAGGAACTTGTCCAACCCTTTCTTAAAACCAGAGCTTAATTATTGTTCTTGTACAATCCCACTCCATTCCTGGACAAGTGGGTTATGCATCCCATGGCGCGAGACTGCTTGTAGGAAGCCTCATTTACATAATTTTTCTGACCCTCTTCTCTTACCTCAGGACTTCCCTCTGGGCATGAGTTGTTTCCTACAAGTGAGACAGTAGGAGCCAATCTTTTATGCTCATGTTTATTTTTCCTTCTACTCTGTTTTTTAACACAGCTTTGTGGCTTCATGCTGCAGAGGTTCCCTGCGAGGACAGCTCTGACTGGGAGATCGCAGACTTTGGGGGTAAAGTCTGTTTCCAGGAGGTTGGCTACTTTGCTGTACTCCTTCTGGACAGCCTGCACTTTCAGATTGGGGCATTGGGTCTGTTGCCTTGGCAGTTGGCTCACCCTAGATTTATCTGCTAGTGGATTTCTATTAGGCTGCATGGCTCTGTGGAGGTGTATACTTTAAATATCACTGTTTTAAACAATGTAGCTGTAATATAGCTTATAGAGCACTATAACATCTTTCAGGGTCTTCAGACCAGTGGTCCCCAACCCTGCCCTGGAGGCCCACCAGGCTAATCGGGTTTTCAGGCTAGCCCTAATGAATATTCATGAGAGAGATTTGCATGTAATGGAAGTGACAGGCATGCAAATCTACTCCATGCGTATTCGTTAGGGCTAGCCTGAAAACCCGATTGGCCTGATGGGCTTCCAGGATAGGGTTGGGGACCACTGGTGTAGACTAACACGAGTGGACTGCAATCCTCATTGGACCCCTTGTTATGATGTATGGATCTTCATTTTCATTTTTAATAATAATGCCTTACTAATATTACTTATATTGTTCATCTCAAAAACACAGATGAAATAACTTATCGTACTTCTGGGTCGTACCCATAAACCCAGGACTTATTGCCAGTGATTACTGTGCTGAGAAAGTTGGGATCACTGTTCACAGTCTCCAGCATGTCCCATGCAATCTCCAAACGGAGTTGCTTCTGTTTGATCGTTTCCTTAAGAAATTGCAGGGATAATACAAATTGAAACCGAGGGAAGTCAGAAAATGCTGATATCAAAAGAAGAAGAACTGACCTCACTTAAAAGCCTGTCTATGGAGAGTGATCAAAAGGTTTGTTAGTTGCTCAGAGGCGTGAAACTCTGCAAGGAAGGTTTGCACCCTCCTAGTGTTGATATAGAGTTTACTTTCCAGTCATTGCAGCTTTTTTTAAAACAATGATCACGCTCCAAGACAGGGTTGAAAAAGTAAATAAAGAAAGTGTCACAGTCCTTCACAAACACTTTAAAAGATAACAGTTGTTCTTTAGCACTCTCCAGACCAGTAGAGGTTAACTTTACGATTGGGTATATATCTAATCATGACCAGCAGGTGGAGACTGAAAACAAAACTTTGGGACAGTATATCCTAGCCCCTCCTCTCTATTTCCCTCAGTCTTCTTTCAGTCTCCAGCAGGTGTTGAGTGATCTGTACCCATCTCCCTTGGTAGGGCTGTTGGAATTTGTTTAGAGGTTTATTGTCCCTGTTTTTAGCCGGACGGAGCTTGGACGGACTCTGTTTGGGGGTTCGTCCGACCTCGGGGGTGTTAAACCCGGCGGGTCACGAGCGGGGTCCCTCCCCCCACTTCCTCCACCTCCCCACATTTTTTTAGAGGAGCCTCAGCAGTAAGCCTTGCCCCCTAAATCAAGCAAGGCATATTGCTTCGAGAGCCTGTGGAGTCTGTTCTGTAAAAAAAAAAAAAAATAAATAAAAAAATCCTGAGGTAGTGCTGGTCTGAAGGGTTGTTTCCCTTTAAGAAAACTGTATTTTACTGTATTTTTTCATGTAACCAGCACTTTTTTATAGCTAGGTCGCGTATGGAGCAATTGTGCCCTTCTCCGGGGGAGTAGGCCACAATTTTAGTCCAGCCGCGAGGCATTCGCGGCCGGCCTGAACTCGGCGGTTTGGGTCGATGAGGTGGTGGAGCTCCGTCGGCAGCGGCTGCAGGCGCCCAGAGCTCCCCGCCGATGGTGTCTCGCGAGTCGGCTTGGAGCAGTGGGGAAGCCCGGTCTTCCACAACCGCCCACGGAGGGATTCCCCGAAGGTTTCCCTCTCAGCTGATTTTTTGACAGCTGATGCCGGCTTGCCTGCTTTAGCGGCTGAGACTATTCAGGTTTCTCAGCCGCTTCAGGCTATGGAGGGAGCTTTTTTGGCGGGAAAACCGCCATCTTCTCTGTCTGGCCCCTCCATTTTGTCTTCCACCTCAGGTGACCTTCCCCCTGTTTTGGCTAAGCAGGGGCAGGTTTCTGCTGGGTCCCCTGCTGTGGCAGGGAGTCCCTTGGGACCCTCGGGGGGTTTTTCCCCTGATTTTTTCTTTTCATTATGCAAAGCCTATTTTCAGGCGGCTGGGGGTCCCGGTTGCGCCCAGGGGGTCTCGGGGGGTGGGGTTTCCTCCGCGCTCCCTGCGGCTTTGCCTCTCTCGTCTGACGTGACGTCCCCTCCGCCGCCTCTCTTGTCCAAGCGTCCGCGGGTGTCGTGGGACGAGGATTTGTGGTCGGAGGAACGTGTCGGTCTGGAGGAGGACCTGGACCCTTCTGAGGAATTCCAGGACCCTCTGGAGGGGACGGAAGCTGGCGGCGGGTTGTCGGGTTTCCCGTTCTCCAGTGACGAGGCGTCCGTGGTGCGCCTTTTTCAGAGAGATGAGCTGCCTGACCTTATTCAACAGGTTTCTTCGGCTTTGCGTTTTGAGGACGCGCCGCCGGAGACTCCGCGTGTGGGGGACCCTCTGTTACGAGGGATCCGTTCCGTTTCCCGCTCTTTTCCTATGCATCAGGATATTCGGGATATTATTCTTGAGCAGTGGAAAACGCCGGAGACGCCGTTTCGGCTGGCGCGCAGCATGGCTCGCCTGTATCCCATTCCTGAAGGGGATCGGGCTACGTTAGCTTCGCCAGTCGTGGATGCGGTGGTCTCGGCTATTTCCAAGCGGCATACCGTGCCTGTTGAGGGCGGTTCTGCCTTGCGGGACTCTGAGGAGCACAAATTGGAGACCATCCTTAAGCAAAATTTTCAAGTCTCTGCCTTTGGGGTCCAGGCGGCTATTTGTGGGGGACTGGTCGCTCGCGCCGTGTTTCGGTGGGCGGAGCGGGTCTTGGATCGAGAGTCTGACGACTGGTCTCTGGTGGATCAGGAGGTAGCGAAGATTGAGATGGCTGCCTCATTCCTCTCGGATGCTCTGTATGACTTGGTGCGGATCTCGGCTAAGTCCATGGCTTTTGGCGTGGCCGCAAGGCGTGTGTTGTGGCTGCGCGCTTGGGCGGCGGATGCTGCGTCCAAAGCTAAGCTTACTAAATTTCCCTTTCGGGGGTCGTTTTTATTTGGAGAGGACTTGGATAAGTTGATTCAGACTCTGTCGGACTCGAAAGTTCCCCGTTTGCCGGAGGACCGTGCCCGCCCGGCGTCTCGGGGTGGTGCGGCCCGGGGGCGTTTGCGGGAATTTCGCAAGTATCGCCCTGGGCGTGGGGCTGCTTCTTTCCAGTCTCCGGGGTTTTCCCGGGGTCGGTTCTTCCAGCGCATGCAGCCCTTTCGGGGGGCCCGTCGGGGGGCAGGGAATCCCTCCGCCGGTTCCCCCGCTTCCCGTCCTGCACAATGACGCCTTGCCGGCGCCCCCCTTGGTTCCGGTGGGGGCCTGGCTGCGCGACTTTTTTCCCAAATGGGCCGAGATCACGTCCGATCAGTGGGTCCTGGAGGTGGTGCGGGACGGTTATGCCCTGGAGTTCGCCCGCTCTCTGCCGGATTTTTTCCTCGCTTCTCCGTGTCAGACTCCTGGGAAGACGCTGGCGTTTCGCCAGACCCTTCAGCGCTTGCTAGATCTCAGGGCAGTAGTTCCAGTGCCCCCCCCGGAGTGGGGCACGGGCAGGTACTCCATTTACTTTGTGGTGCCCAAGAAGGAGGGGACTTTTCGGCCCATCCTCGATTTGAAAGGGGTCAACAGGGCTCTCAAGGTTCCCTCTTTCCGTATGGAAACGCTGCGGTCGGTCATTCTGGCGGTTCAGCCGGGGGAGTTTCTCACTTCTCTCGATCTGACGGAGGCCTACTTGCATGTTCCTATTCGGACCTCTCATCAGCGTTTCCTGCGCTTTGCGATCTTGGGTCGGCACTATCAGTTCTGTGCGCTTCCCTTTGGGCTGGCCACGGCTCCCCGGACGTTCACCAAGGTGATGGTGGTCGTCGCGGCAGCCTTGCGGTCGGAGGGCATCCTGGTACACCCTTACCTGGACGACTGGTTAATTCGGGCCAAGTCGTTGCAGGAAAGCTCCCGGGTTACGGCTCGGGTGGTGGAGTTTCTCCGGTCGCTGGGCTGGGTGGTCAACCTTTCCAAGAGTCGGTTGGTTCCGGCTCAGCGTCTGGAGTACCTCGGGGTGCTGTTCGACACCTCCTTGGGGAAGGTCTTCCTCCCAGAGGCCCGGGTGAGCAAATTGCAGTCTCAGATTCGCCTGCTTTTGGCGTCCCGGTGTCCTCGGGCGCGAGATTTCCTCCAGGTCCTGGGGTCGATGGCGGCGTCCCTGGACGTGGTGAGGTGGGCGCGGGCCCACATGCGTCCTCTCCAGTATGCTCTGCTCCGGAGGTGGTCTCCCCAGAGGCACGGGATGGATGTTCCGGTTCCCCTGCGAGGCTTGGCGCGCTGCAGTCTGCGTTGGTGGCTCCGGACCCCTCACCTAGTTCAGGGGGTGGGTCTGGATCTTCCGCAGTGGACGGTGCTCCTTACGGATGCGAGTCTCCTGGGTTGGGGGGCCCAGTGTCTGGGTCACTCAGCTCAGGGAACCTGGTCCACGGAGGAGGCCTCCTGGTCGATCAACGTGTTGGAGACCAGGGCGGTCCGGCTGGCGCTGTTGGCTTTCCACTCCCTTTTGTTGGGCAAGTCGGTCAGAGTCCTGTCGGACAATGCCACGGCGGTGGCTTATGTCAATCGTCAGGGGGGCACCAAGAGCACTCTGGTGGCGCAGGAGGCGGCTCGGCTCATGGTTTGGGCGGAGTCGCATCTTCTGGACCTCTCGGCCTCTCACATTGCCGGGGTAGAAAACGTTCAGGCGGACTTCCTCAGTCGTCACTTCTTGGATCCGGGAGAGTGGTGTCTCGGCGCCGAGGCGTTTCAGTTGCTAGTGCGTGCTTGGGGGCAGCCCCTGATGGATCTGATGGCTACAAGTGGCAACGCCAAAGTACCCCGCTTCTTCAGTCGTCGCAGGGACGGTCTGGCCGAGGGTCTGGATGCTCTGGTCCAACCGTGGCCAACGGAGGGGCTGTTGTATGTGTTCCCTCCTTGGCCATTAGTGGGCAGAGTACTGCTTCGCATTGTTCGCCATCCGGGGCTGGTGGTCTTGGTGGCTCCGGATTGGCCTCGTCGTCCGTGGTATGCGGATCTGGTGAGGCATCTGGTGGCGGATCCTCTTCCTCTGCCTCTCGAGTGCGATCTTCTGACGCAGGGTCCCATTCCCATGTTCGACCCGTCTCCCTTTTGTCTTACGGCTTGGCTCTTGAAAGGGGCCGCCTGAGTAAGAAGGGATATTCCGACAAGGTGATCTCTACACTTTTGGGGTCCCGGAGGCTTTCTACCTCTCGGGCTTATGTACGGGTTTGGCGTCTTTTTGAGGAATGGTGCCGAGCGCGGGGAGTGGTCTCCTTTCGCGCTTCTCTGCCTAACATTCTAGAGTTTTTGCAGGATGGCCTGGATAGGGGCCTGGCCTGGTCTTCTCTTCGGGTTCATCTGGCGGCCCTGTCGGCTTTTCGGGGGCTGGTGACAGGTCAGCGTTGGTCAGCCATTCCTGATGTGATTCGCTTTCTTAGGGCGGCCAAGTTGATCAGGCCTCCCATAAGGCCCTCGATTCCCTCTTGGGATCTCAATCTGGTTCTCTCTGTTC
The DNA here is from genome assembly GCF_902459505.1 of Geotrypetes seraphini. Lineage (NCBI taxonomy): Eukaryota > Metazoa > Chordata > Amphibia > Gymnophiona > Dermophiidae > Geotrypetes > Geotrypetes seraphini. The sequence continues at coordinate 21,685,441 of NC_047102.1, forward strand.
TAGTGCGCCCTCCTTTCGAGCCGTTGGATGGCTGTTCGTTGAAGGACCTTACGCTGAAGTCGGTCTTTTTGGTGGCCATTACTTCTGCTAGACGGGTGTCTGAGCTACAGGCTTTCTCTTGTAGGGCTCCCTTCTTGGAGTTTTCGAAGGAGCGGGTTGTTTTGCGGCCTGTTCCTTCCTTTCTGCCGAAGGTAGTTTCTCCTTTTCATGTCAATCAATCGGTGGTCCTCCCGGTCTTGGGTAGTCGGGAGGGTTCTTCTGAGCAACGACAGCTGCGCAAGTTGGATGTCGGTCGGGTCCTCCATGCTTATGTGCAGCGGACCCGGGATTTTCGGAGCTCCGATCATCTCTTTGTGCTTCTGGCGGGTCCTCGTCGGGGGGCTGGCGCTTCTAAGGCTACTATTGCGCGTTGGATCAAGGAGATGATTGCTTCCGCTTATCTTCTGAGTCAGAAGCCTGTTCCGGAGTTTCTCAAGGCTCATTCCACTCGGGGTCAGGCGGCTTCTTGGGCTGAGTCGTCGCTCGTGCCTCCGGTGGATATTTGTAAGGCTGCGGTTTGGTCCTCCTTGCATTCATTTGTTCGGCATTATCGGGTAGATGTTCAGGCGCGTCGGGACGCGGTGTTCGGTGAGCGTGTTCTGGTATCGGCCCTTCGGGGGTCCCGCCCGTGAGAGGGACTGCTTTGGTACGTCCCAATCGTAAAGTTAACCTCTACTGGTCTGGAGAGTGCTAAAGAAGGAGAAATTAGGTTCTTACCTGCTAATTTACTTTCTTTTAGCTTCTCCAGACCAGTAGAGGTCCCCACCCTGTCTGTTGTTGTTGTTGTTGGGGCTGTTGCGCGGGCAGTTTTTGGTTTTTGCTGCGGGTTCTAGTATTTTTCTAGGGCCGGGGAGAATTAAAGAACAGCGGCTGTGGCTCGGCTGGCTTAGCTGGCGAGCTGTGGGGACCTTCTTCCTTCGGGAATTTCTCCTCTGCATTTTCCAACAGCATTTTTGGGTATGTTATTTGTTACTCCTTTCGGAGTATTGTTTTTTCTCTCTGTTGTTTTCCAGTTCTTGGTTCTGCTTGGCTATTCGGCAGACTGAGGGAAATAGAGAGGAGGGGCTAGGATATACTGTCCCAAAGTTTTGTTTTCAGTCTCCACCTGCTGGTCATGATTAGATATATACCCAATCGTAAAGTTAACCTCTACTGGTCTGGAGAAGCTAAAAGAAAGTAAATTAGCAGGTAAGAACCTAATTTCTCCTTTCTTCTTATATTTCTTCTTCAAAATACACATCGCTCAAAATAAATAGGTTGTAACACTATTACTTAGAACCCTGCGACACTCCACTGGTAATGCTTTTCCAGTCCCGAGTATTGTCCATTTACTCCCACTTTCTGTTTCCTATTCGCCAGCCAATTTTTAATCTATGTGAGTATTTCACCCTCGACTCCATGACTCGCAATTTTTCGAAGTAGTCATTCATGCGGAACCTTGTCAAAAGCTTTCTGAAAATCCAGATATAAAATGTCGACAGGGTCACCCTTGTCTATCCATCTGTTTACTCCCTCGAAGAAGTGCAGCAAGTTCGTCAAGCAAGATCTTCCTCTGCTGAAGCCATGCTGGCTGGTCCTCATCAGGTTGTGTCCGTCAAGGTGCTCAATGATGCGGTCCTTTATCAGCGCCTCTACCATCTTTCCTGGTACCGAAGTCAGACTCACCAGTCTGTAGTTTCCCGGATCACCCCTCGAACCTTTCTTGAATATCGCCACCTTCCAGTTTCCGGAACCCTTCCCGATTTGATCAACAGATTAGCTATTAGTTGAAGCAGTTCAGCTATAGTCCCTTTCAGTTCCTTGATTACCCTCGGATGGATGCCATCCGTTCCTGGGAATTTATCATTTCAAAGCCTGTCAATCTGCCGGCATACCTCTCCTAGACTGACCGTCAACCCTGTCAGTTTCCCGTCTTCGTTTCCCGCGTATAGCCTGTTGGCTTCCGGTATGTTGCGTATATTCTCTTCGGTAAACACAGACAAAAAAAATGTTTTCAGTTTGTTGACAATGGCTTTGTCCTCCTTTAGCACTCCCTTCATTCCTCGGTCATCCAACGGCCCCACTGCTTCCTTCGCGGGTCGGTTCCCCTTAATATATCGAAAGAACGGCTTGAAGTTTTTTGCCTCCTTGGCTATTTTTTCCTCATAGTCTCTTTTGGCCCCTTTTACCGCCTTATGGCACCTGCGTTGATGCTGTTTGTGCTTATTCCAGTTTTCATCTGTTTTTGACCGTTTCCATTCCTTAATCAAAGTTTTCTTGTCCCTGATCGCTTCCTTCACCTCTACAGTGAGCCACGCTGGTTCCTTCTTTTTCCTCTTGGATCCCTTGTTGATACGTGGTATATATAGATTTTGCGCCTTGGTGACTGTGTCCTTAAAAAGGGACCATGCTTGCTCTAGCGTCTTTACAGTGCTTAGAGAATTACACGGTGGCTGTTACCCGCAGCTTGCCGCGGGTAGCCGCAGGTAACCCGCCAAAACGATGAGGAAAAACCTGTGTTCACCGTGGCTACGGGGACAAGGCCATTCACCACCCCGTGGAGCGGTGAATGGGCTTATCCCCGTAGTTAAGGGAGGGAATGCGTGTGGTCACCTTTCGTGCTCCCTCCCTACTGCCGCCCTACTTACTGCCGCCGCTGAGTTGAAACAGCTCCCTTTCTCCCTCTCTACCCCTTACCTTCGTGGCTGCAAGTCTAAATTGCCTTCTTACAGCCGGAGCGTTGAAGATGCATGTGGCTGCCGTAAAGGTAATCTCTGACGCAACCGGAAGTTGCAGCAGAAACTACCTTTATGGCAGCCATATGCAACTACAACGCTCCGGCTGCTGTAAGATGGCAGTTTAGACATCGCTGGCCACAGGTAAAGGGCAGGAAGGTTTGTCGGACCAGGCCTGTTGTCCGGTGGGGTGAAAGTGCCACGAAGGTAAGGGGCAGGGAGGAGGAAATATGGGGTGTAGAGGAAAAGACGCTGAAGGGAAATGGGTAAAACAGAGTGGGGAGAAGGACGCTGAAAGCCCATGGGGAAGACGGAGGGAGGGAGAAGGACGCTGAAAGCACCTGGAGAAAACAGAGGGGGGGAGAAGGACGCTGAAAGGACATGGGGAAGACAGAGGCGGGAGCAGGATGCTAAAAGCACATGGGGAAGACAGAGGTGGGAGAAGGATGCTGAAAGCACATGGGGAAGACAGAGGGGGGAGAAGGACATGGGGAAGACAGAGAGGGGAAAAGGACACTGACAGGACATGGGGAAAGCAGAGGGGGAGAAGGATGCTGGAAGCACATGGGGAAGACAGAGGGGGGAGAAGGACGCTGAAAGCACATGGAGAAGACAGGGGGGCGAAGGATGCTGAAAGCACATGGGGAAGACGGAGGGAGGGAGAAGGACGCTGAAAGCACCTGGAGAAGACAGAGGGGGGAGAAGGACGCTGAAAGGACATGGGGAAGACAGAGGCGGGAGAAGGATGCTGAAAGCACATGGGGAAGACAGAGGGGGGGGGGGAGAAGGACATGGGGAAGACAGAGAGGGGAAAAGGACACTGACAGGACATGGGGAAGACAGAGGGGGAGAAGGATGCTGGAAGCACATGGAGAAGACAGAGGGGGGAGAAGGACGCTGAAAGCACATGGAGAAGACAGAGGGGGGAGAAGGACGCTGAAAGCAATGGAGAAGACAGAGGGGGGAGAAGGACACTGACAGGACATGGGGAAGACAGAGGGGGGAGAAGGATGCTGAAAGCACATGGAGAAGACAGAGGGGGAGAAGTACACTGAAAGGACATGGGGAACACAGAGTGGGAGAAGACGCTGAAGGGAAATGGGGAAGAGAGAGTGGGGAGAAGATGCCGGCAGGGAAGAAGACAGAGATGCCAGACTATGGGGGGAGCGTAGGGAAGAAGATGGGTGCCAGACCAATTTGGAAGGGGGGAGAAAGGGAGAGGCACAGTAACAGAGCAAATGGATGACGCAGAGAGAAGACAGACAGTGGATGGAAGGAATTGAATGAGAAGATGAGGAAAGCAGAAACCAGACAACAAAGGTAGAAAAAAAAAATTCTATTTCTTTATTTTTTTTTTTCTTCTTCAGGATAAAGTAATATATTAGTTGTATTGATAAAAATTTATAAACAAAGCCCTGCCAGCTGAACATCTTTCTCCAGTTCAGCAGCCAGAACTTTGATTTATAAGGAAGGAATAAGCTAAATATTGGATGTTGCGGGGACGGTGCCGGGGCGGTGAATGGGATGGCAGTGGCGGTGACGGGGCGGTGAAGGGAATGACGGTGAATGGGACGTTGGGCCGGGACGGTGCAGTGACGGGGACAGATTCTTTCCCTGTGTCATTCTCTAGTGCTTATCCTCTTCTTGATCTTCTTCCCCACCATGAGTCTCATCCCTTCGTAATTCCCTTTTCGGAAGTTCAGCGCCATGGCCGTTGTTCTGGATCGATGTTTTGTCCCCGTGTCTAGGTCGAAGCAGATCATTTTATGATCACTGGTTCCCAGCATCCCCTCTGCTTCTACACCTTGTGCCAGTCCTTGTAGTCCATTTAGAATTAAGTCCAAATTGCTTTTCCTCTTGTATTTTCCTTGACAAGTTGTTCCAGGAAGCAATCGCCTATAGTTAAGCTCTGGAACACGTTACCAGAGGTTGTGACAAGAGTTAACATAACTGGTTTTAAGAAAGGTTTGAACAGTTTCCTGGAGGATAGTCCGTTATTGAGACAGACATGGGGGAATCCACTTCTTGCCCTGGATCGGTAGCATGAAAGGTTGCTACTAGTGCTGCCCGATTCAGGAAAAAATATTTTGATTCGATTCAGCCTATTGAATCGATTATTCGATTCAATTTTCCTGCCCAATTGGGTGTTTTTTTACAAATATCCTGGTGGGTTTATTTATAGCCTCTTCACCCCCTTTGCCCTCTCCTACCCACACTGGTGCTGTAGTGTAAACAAATAAACAAAAAAGATTTTTCCTCTCTCTGTTAAATCCTAGCTCACGTTGGCGGTCTAATACCAGCTTTGGCAGGATACAAATTTCAAATCTGACACATTGTAATCACAAAACAGAAAATAAAATTATTTTTTCTACCTTTTGTTGTCTGGTCATTTTTCAAATCATGTTGGTCCCAGACTCTGCAGCAAAAGTGTTCTGATAATTTGCCAGAGTCTCTTGCCCATTTGTCATTTTCTTCTTTTTCCGTGGTAACCATCCATCTTCCATTTCTGTCCTCCCCTTCCATTTCCCTTCCCTCCCCTGGAGGTCTGGCATCTTTCCTTTTTTCCGTCTCTATTCCCGTAGCTGCAGCGATGGACCCCACCATCTCTCCTTTTCTCAACTACCCTTTCATCCAGCATCTCTCCCTCCTTCCCACCAGCTCTCTCTTTCTAACTACCCTCCTATTCAATATCTCTATCGCCCCACACCATCCCTTGTGTCCAACTTCTCTCACTTTCTGTTCCTTCCCTCCCTAAATGCCATTGTCCACCATCTCTCTCCTTCTCCTGTTTTAAGATCTATTATTTCTTCTATCCCTTCCCCCATCTCCCCTCTCCATGATCTCCCCCAAGTCCATCTCCCCCCTCCAACATTCATCTTCCCCCTCCACCAAGTTAACCTCTCCCAACCATCTTCTCCCCATCTCTCCCTCTCCAGTCCACCAACTCCCCCAGGTCTATCTCTCCCTCTCCCCCAAGTCGATTTCCCCTCCATGATCTCCCCTCTCCCCTCCATCTACCTTTATTTTGACATTATAACATGTTGCCGGTGGCGGTAGTTATTTAGCGATCCATTCCTGCCACCATTCCTTGGGTCTTCTCTCCACTGCAGCTCGCCCTCAGTGAAAACTTCCTGTTTCTGCTTAGGCGGCTGAATGGAGAGAAGATGCCTGGAATAGCAGCAGGGTAGTGAATTGCATTCGTTATTGCCGCTTTTGCCTGACCAGGGAATAGAGGAGAAATACTTTCTTCCGGGAAGGAAAGAGCCTTGCTGCTACTGATCGGCACGCAGAGACTCGTTCGGGCTTTCCCAATGCCACTGGAGTCCTTGCTTCTGATGTAACTTCCAGTTTTTCAAAACCGGAAGTTATATCAGAAGCAAGGACTCCGGTGGCAGAGGGAAAGCCCGAACGGGTCTCTAGCAAGGGGGCCGACGAATCGGTAAGTTTGATTTTTTTTCAAAACAAATCGATTCACCCAAAGTGAATAGGTGAATCGATTCGAATCGGGCAGCACTAGTTGCTACTATTTGGGTTTTTGCCAGGTAATAGTAGCCTGGATTGGTTACTGTGTGGACAGATTACTGGGGTCGGTAGCATGGAATGATAACATCCCTTTCCTCAAGAGCAATCTCAATTAACCACTACCCTCTGTCTCCTTCCATTCAACCAGTTCATGACCCAGTCCACACCGATGGTACTCAGCTTATTTAATTAGATGTGAGCATTAGTAGTAAATTTGACTTAGAAGTGAGGTTCCTTACCGTCGTGATACTGTGCAAAATTATCCTGAGAAAAAAAAGAGCAACATTGTGATTTTTAATTTGATATCCTACTGCTGTTTAGAGGAGAGAGCTCATTTGAACCAAAGAAAAACTACTTTCTTTTGCCAGTTAACCAACAGATGTCACTGCTCCAAATTAAGAGCCAAAAATGTAATGCACCATGGGCTAGATGCACTGAAGATACCAACTCGATCGCTGTTGGCCGTTTCTCTGGCTGATTCTCCAGCAGTGATCGATGCGCTATCAAGTGACACATGCGCAGAGCCCTAACAGCAGTGATAGGGGAAGTAGTCTCCTGTCACTGCTGCTAGGGCTTCTTTTTTTTTAATGGCACAGATGTTATACTGTCCCATTAAAAAAAAAGAATAAAGCTCCAGCCACTTGCCCCGAACCACCCCAAAAATGGCAGGAGGGATGCTTAATCCCTCCTGCCACACAGAACATCCCCGTGCCGGACACCCCGGAGCCACTGCCCCCAAACCCCCCAAGAAATGGCAGGAGGGATAACCACTGCCACCAGACACCCCCCCACCCCACCCTGAACCTCCCCCAGACCTTTTTAAAACATTGGAAGCAGGAAGCCCGCTCTCAGGCTCCTACTTTGGGCCCACCTGTCTAAATGATGTGATGCATGGGGAGGGGCCAAAGGCTCTGATTGGCATGAGCAATTGGCTTGATTAAGCAGGGCTTAATCTCGATACAGAGTGAGGTACCTAAGACCTGAATGACTCAGATGCCTGTGGCCCCTCCCCTTGGGAGGGGCCTTAGACACCTGAACCAATCAAGACCTTTGGCCCCTCCCCGTGCATCACATGATACACTGGAGAGGGGGAAGCCCATCATTTAGACAGACGGGCCTGAAGCAGGAGCGGACATCCTCTTTCCATCATTTTTAAAGGGTTTATGGTGGGGGGCGTCTGGTGGCAGGAGGGAGTTGATTTGGGGGAGTAGAGGCTCTGGAGTGCCTGGTGCAGGGAGGGGCCAGCATGGTGCGGTGGTGTTCTGCATGGCAGGAAGGATTGAATATCCCTCCTGACATTTGTTTTGGGTTTGGGGGTGGGAGCAATGGCTCCGGGTGCCTGGCGTGGGTGTTCTGCATGGTAGGAGGGATTGGGCATCTCTACTGCCATTTGTTTGGGGTTTGGAGGGGGGCAGTGACTTGAGGGTGCCTTGCTTTGGGGGGCATGTTTGTTGGGGGTCGTTGGGGAGGGACGTCATCGGCGGTGGGGGAACTTTTTTTTCCCATTTTTTTTAAATGGGACAGATCAGGCAAAATATTTGTGCCTTTGAAAAAAAAACCCAGGGAGACCTGTTTTTACGATCGCTAAACCCCCCCCTTTTTTTTGGAGGGGGGCATAGCCAGGTGATGTTAGTGCATCAATCATTTGGCTATTTTGCATGGGGTTTTAACTAATTTGCATGGCTGCATCAGAAAATGGGCAATCGAGGGGAAAAACATGCAGTGGGCCATTTTGTGCATCGGGTCGGTAACAGCAATCATCACTACAGCTGTGAAAACAGATTTAGCAACGATCTTTAAATAAACTGAGTACTTTTTTTGAGTACTTGTTTAACTTGTGTTCCTTTTTTGAAGGTTATATCTTTGTAGTGTACATGGAGACCTCTTTCCATTGTTCAGGAGAAGTATTGTAACTCTGATCCAGTAGGCAGAGTATATGTTAACCATCCATACAGCTAGTTCAAACTCTCTCTCTCTCTCGTAGGAAGCGGAATGATAAAATTGAGCTGCTCGTAGGTTGCATTGCTGAACTCTCTGAAATGGAAGAAAACCTTCTTTTACGGCATGGAGAAAATGACTTCAGTGTTATGTATTCCACACGCAAGAACTGTGCTCAACTCTGGCTTGGACCAGCAGCTTTCATCAATCACGGTAAGCTGGCATGACCAAACTTATCACCTTCAAGAAGACCAGGTGCACACCAGTGCTCAGTACATAACAATTAGACTGTATACAGCTCAGCAGTGTTGCAGAATGGTAGATCGTGTGAACACTGGTGGGCAGCATTGTGCATACTCATTAGTGGTGAGTATGCTTGCATCAGATTGACTTTGTTCCTGGACTATTGTTGGATATCTTATCTTAGTTTTATCTATTTTTCCCCCCCCAGATTGCCGTCCAAACTGTAAGGTAAGATATAAAGATAATTTCACAACTTCTTTGGCAATTTAGTTTTATGCTTGGTCTAAAACTGCTTTTTCTCTGCAGTTTGTTTCCACAGGCCGTGATACTGCATGTGTGAAAGCGTTGCGAGACATAGAACCTGGAGAAGAAATTTCTTGTTATTATGGAGATGGCTTTTTTGGAGAAAACAATGAATTCTGTGAATGCTACACCTGTGAAAGGTATTTAGAGTATTAATCCAGTTATTCTCATCCAAGTGTATCACAAACTTTTTCCGCCATAGCATACTAAACTTGGGGCCACATCTACAGGGCCTTTGAGCATGTGTGGACATCAACCATTGACGTCACATGATTGTGCATGATGTCATCACGTCAACATCTGTGCATGTTCAGAGGCCCTGTAGACATGGTATTGAGCTCATAGACCTTCCAAAACTTGGACAAACTGCCTGGTTTTGGACCCCCCCCAATCTCCGGGGGTGGAGGAGGGGTAGAGAGGAGGAGAGGCGATGTCATTGATAGGCCCTTGTCCCGCCGCAGCACACAGTTTGCAATTCGCTGTCTTACCTCTTCTTATGAAGGTTTAAACACATGAAGACATGTATAATAAAAAGCCAGAGTAGGATCTGTGTTAAGTGCTAATTCAGCTACTACTTTTAATTTGCATATAGTTACTCCTTGTTTGGATTTTGGATACTTTACCTTTTCTAAATCAGTTGTCATGACAAGTTAGAGTTTGAGTACTGTAGTTATTTCCCTGTACCAAAGGATTTACAGGTTAAGCTGTAGACTAATGAAAAGGAATATGCGCGCGAATGAATATGCAGGAGGAATGCCAACTCCCTCCTGCTATCACAAGCTAGGCCCAGCCCACCTCCCTCTTCATACCTTTAGCTAGGCTGGCCGGGCCCACCCCCTCCCCGTACCTTTAAAAACGGGAGCAGGAGAGGTGCTCAGTCTCTCCTGCTCTAGGCCTCTTCCGACATGAACTGCAGCCTTAGGCCACACCCCAGTACATCATGTGATGCACGGGAAGGGGCCTAAGGCCCTGATTCTTGCATGAAATAAAATAATTCTGCCACTGACTAGGCAGAGGAGTAAATATAAAAGTCTGCCACTTTTTTCTTCTTGTATATAGATATTTGGGTAGATAGGACAGAAAAAAAGCCCACCCTATCAGACTAGGCCAGCATACATGGCTTATGTCTGTCAGCCAGCAGAGGGAGATAGACTAAAATGCTCAGGGGGTATCTACAATTTATGAGATCAGATTCCACCCCTCCCCCCAATATACTAGATGGATTCTGGTGGGGTTTATTTGCACCCCCTGCTTCTTTTTAACTTTCCAGGTAATAACACAAAAAAGGAAAACTTCCCTGAGTTAAGACGGATTTAATCAACAAGGAGCTTCTGATTAGAGAATGACACGGTGGCGGTTTACCCGCGGCCACCACATTTTAGCCGCGGGTCACCCGCTGAAAACGGGGAAGAAAACTAGCAGTCGCTGCGGTGAATGGTCTTGACCCCCGCAGTGAGGCATGAAGGATCGCGCGGTCCCCGCAGCTCACACCCGCCTGCCCAATCGATTCTAGTGTTTAGCCAGCTCTCTCCCTTCTCCTCACCTTAGTTTGTAGATTTTCTTTTTCGGCGACCCGCACGCTATCAGAGAGCCGTGCACCCGCTGCTGCTCAGTTTCAATCTTCTGCTCTGACGCAACCGGAAACAGGAAGTTGCAGCAGAGCAGAAGATTTGAACACTGAGCAGCCCGAGCGTGCGCGGCTCTTTGGGAAAGCGTGCAGGTCGCCGAAAAAGAAAATCTACAAACTAAGGTGAGGAGAAGGGAGAGAGCTGGCTAATACACTAGGATCGATTGGGCAGGCAGGTTAGTGGCTGCGGGACCGTGCGATCGCTAGTGTTCCCGGCTCAAATTGGAAGGAGGGAGTGAAAGGGAAAAGGATTTTGGGCCAAGGGGATGAAGTCGGAAAGAAAAACCCACAGCAGGAAAGAAAGGGAAGGACTGGCAGGTGAGCCAGATGCTAGAAGCAGGGGGGGGGGGAAAAAGCTAGATGGGGTTGAAAAGAAGAGACACATTGGTATGGAAAAGGAAGATAGGGGAAATCTGGACACAGGAAGGTAACAGAAAGAGGGGAAATTATGTGCATGGGGCATAGGGACAGAGACATAAAGGGGACATGCCATGGGGATGGTATATGGGACACAGGGGGGCAATGACAGATACATAGGGGAGATATTAGAAATGGAGAAAATAGGAGCACAGAAGCGAGATGGTTTGTGGGGATGGGACAGGGACCGAGCTTGCAGGCTCCAGTGGCTTGCACAAATTACATTGTAACGTGCCATGAAATAAGAGGGGAGGAAGGTAGATAGATAAGCCACGTGAGAGGAGCTGAAGGGTAGTAGAAAGGAACAGATGGTAAAGGAGGGAGGGAAGGGTGGTGGTGGAAAGGAATAGAACAGACATTGAAGGAGGGTGGAGAGGAACAGACCCCCAAGGGAAATGTGGAAGTCAGAGTGGGAAGAAGACAGATGCCAGACTATGCGGGAGCGGAGGGAAGAAGATGGGTGCTAGACCAATTGGGGGGGGGGTTAAGGGAGAGGCACAGTAACAGCAAATGGAAGACGCAGAGAGAAGACACACAGTGGATGGAAGGAATTCAATGAGAAGATGTGGAAAGCAGAAACCAGACAACAAAGGTAGAAAAAAAAATTATATTTATTTATTTATTTTTTGCTTTAGGATAAAATAGTATATTAGTTGTGTTGATAAAAATTTATAAACAAAGCCCTGCCAGCTGAACATCTCTTTCTCTAGTTCAGCAGCAGGAACTTTGATTTATAAGAAAGGAATAAGCTAAATATTACAGTACTAAGGCTTATATGGATGCAGCGGGGACGGTGACGGGGCGGTGAATGGGATGGCAGTGGCGGTGACGGGGCGGTGAAAGGGATGGTGGTGACGGTGACGGGGCGGTGAAGGGAACGGCGGTGACGGGGCGGTGCAAAGGATGGTGGGCCGGTGACGGGGCGGTGACGGGGACAGATTTTTTCCCCGTGTCATTCTCTACTTCTGATCTGCTCCTGTCTCCTTTACTGATAAGATCAGGGAGAATGTTAAAGGAAAAAAAAGAAAAGGGGCTTTCAAACTGTGGTGGAGCAATAGTGACAGTACCTATCAGGAACTCTCTCCTATCAACTCCCCTTCCCCCTAGAGACTTTATTATGTAATGTGCAGTGGGTAAGTTCAGCTTTAATTTAGCGTAACAGTGCTGTATTGGCATAGGTTTGCTGGGGCTGAAGAGCCATGAATGAGTGGAACCCTGTGGGAACACAGAAGTCTAGCTCAGCTCTACCATATGAAGGATTTGACATTAGAAACGGTGAAGGCAGGGGAAGGAGGGAGGGGTGGTAGACCCAAGAGCAATGTAAGGAGATTCTTCTTTACGGAGAGGGTGGTGGATGCCTAGAATGCGCTCCCAAAAGAGGTGGTGGAGATGAAAATGGTGACGGAGTTCAAAAAAGCGTGAGATGAACACAGGATCTAGAATCGGAAAATAATAGTAAATATTGAATAACTAAGGCCTGTACTGGGCAGACTTGCATGGTCTGTGTCTGTATATGGCCGTTTGGTGGAGGATGGGCTGGGGAGGGCTTCAGTGGTGAAGAGGGTGTAGATCAGTGGTCTCAAACTCAAACCCTTTGCAGGGCCACATTTTGGATTTGTAGGTACTTGGAGGGCCTCAGAAAAAATAGTTAGTCTTATTAAAGAAATGACAATTTTGCATGAGGTAAAACTCTTTATAGTTTATAATTCTTTCCTTTTGGCTAAATCTTAATAATAATAATGTAATTTATAGTTAAAGAGACATATGATCAAGAAACTGTTTTATTTTACTTTTGTGATTATGATAAACATACCGAGGGCCTCAAAATAGTACCTGGCGGGCTGCAGTAACAAAAATCTTATACACAAATACAGGATATCCGGGGCGTTATTTGGAGAGACCCCCAGGAAAGAGACTTGGGAGTGCTGGTCGACAAGTCAATGAAGCAGTCCGCGCAATGTGTACCGGCGGCGAAAAGGGCACACAGGATGGTAAGAGTGATTAAGAAGGGGATCACGAACAGATTAGAGAAGGTTATCATGCCACTGTACCGGGCCATGGTACGCCCTCACCTGGAATACTGCGTCCAGCACTGGTCGCCGTACATGAAGAAGAACACGGTACTACTCGAAAGGGTCCAGAGAAGAGCGACTAAAATGGAAAAGGGGCTGTGGAGGAGTTGCCTTACAGTGAAAGATTAGAGAAATTGGGCCTCTTCTCCCTTGAAAAGAGGAGACTGTAAGGGGACATGATAGAAACATTCAAGATAATAAAGGGAATAGACTTAGTAGATAAAGACAGGTTGTTCACCTTCTCCAAGGTAGAGAGAACGAGAGGGCACTCTCTAAAGTTGAAAGGGGATAGATTCCGTACAAACGTAAGGAAGTTCTTCTTCACCCAGAGAGTGTTGGAAAACTGGAACGCCCTTCCGGAGGCTGTTATAGGGGAAAACACCCTCCAGGGATTTAAGGCAAAGTTGGATGGGTTCCTGTTGAACCAGAACATATGCAGGTAGGGCTGGTCTCAGGGCACTGGTCTTTGACCTGGGGGCCATCACGGGAGCAGACTGCTGGGCACGATGGACTACTGGTCTGACCCAGCAGCAGCAAATTCTTGTTATTAAAGAACTGATGGGATGGGAGGATATAAGGGAAGTGGAAAAAATATGGTCCAATCTGAAAGGAGCTATAAAAATGGCAACAGAACTCATTAGTTTAGAAAATTAATAAAAACAAGAGGAAAAGGAAACCGGTACGGCTCTCTAAAAAGGTTTCTGAATGAATAAAGGCAAAAAGAGGTGGCATTCAAGGAATACAAAAGAGCGCAAGAAGAGAAGCACAAAAAAGAATACTGGATAAAACTCAAGCGAAGAGAGATAAACGATTGTTGAAAATGCAGTTAATGGCTAGAGTTAAAAAGAGGAGACAAGACTTTTTCAGTTATATTGGGAAAAAGAGGAAGACTAGAAATGAAATTGTGAGACTAAAAGATTGAGATCTACTGAATATGGAAAGTGATGAAGAAAAAGCAAATGTGCTAAACAAATATTTCTGTGTTCACAAAAGAAAAGTCTGGAGAAGAATCTCAGTTGGGAATGGAATAGATATCATTCCATTAATGAAAGATAGTGTTTATGAACAACTGGGAAAACTAAATGTGGATAAAGCCATGGGACCTGATGAGATCCATCCTAAGTTATTGAGGGAACTCGAGAGAAGTTCTTGCGGGACCTCTTGTGGATTTGTTTAATAAACCTTTGGAGACAGGAGAGGTTCTGTGGGATTGGAGAAGAATGAATGTGATCCCTCTTCACAAATGTGGGAACAGCGAAGAAGTCTGAAACTACAGCCCAGTAAGTCTCACTTCAGTGGTTGAAAAGATAATGGAAGCACTGCTGAAGGAAAGAATAGTGAACTAAGAATGTAATCTAGAATGGCTTCGTTTCCAAAGTGTTCAGTAAACAAGAAAGTTTTCAGAGCTTTCCGAAATAAAACAAAGGGGCCTAGACTTCTAAGTGAAAGCGGTAACTCATTCCAGAGCTCAGTTAGTTTGAAAATGAAAGAGTGGCTGAATCTCTTGAAGAATAATAATAATTTCTTTATAACCTGCTATACCTTAACAATTCAGAGCAGTTTACAACAAAGATAATCTTCCAGATGCAGAAGAAATACAAATGGAATTGTATAATTAGTATGGTTGGGTTTCTTTAGCCAAAATTGCCATACAAAAGAGATTTCACAGGTTTCATTAAACATTTGGTAAGGGGAAGAATTCACAGAAGAGGTTGAAAGTTCTGTTTTTACCTCTAAGGGAAGGAAATATAAGTTTTAATTTATTTGAACGCTGCGAGATGAGATCTGTGTACATTCCAATATAAAGGAACCAGAGTAATAAAAATGCTAAAGAGAATTTTAAATGTAATACAAATGCACTTAAATTGAATTCTAAGATACGCTGGAAGTCAATGTAATTCCTTGAGCAGTGGGGTTACGTGATCAAATTTACTCTTACCAAAAATTAGCTTAGCATCGGTGCTCTGTATCAATTGAAGTCTCTGCAGACTGACTTTTGAGAGATCCAGGTACTTTGAGTTGCAAAATCCAACCTTGACAAGATAATTAACTGAACCAATAAAGAGAAGTGTTGCTGATGAAAAAGCACTCTCACTCTTAAGCTAATCTTCTGTTTGTGCATTGCACATACCTATTCAGGCTCAAGGCGACTTACAAAGGGGAGTAAAGAGAGGGAAGAGGAGGTGGGAAGGGGAGGGAGAGGAGAGGCTAGGAGGAGATACGGAGGCTAAAGAAACACTTTTTAACAAGAGAATTTAGCTGATCCTTAAATGTAAGAGATGAATAAATAACAATATCAGCGAGGAAAACTTAATTTTCAGAGATTCTCCTGTCTAAGATCACAGCTGAGGGGAGAGAATCTGAGTTTGGTCTTAGCAGCATTCAATTTCATCTGGACCATCATCGCCCAGGACTGAAGCTTAGCAATGCAATGAATAATATTAGGTGTTAGATTAACAAGATCTGGGTCAACCTCAAGTAATATGAAGCATACGTTAATAGAGTTTCCCGAATATTCAAGTCATAATATTTCAAAGGACTCATGTAGATGTTAAATAAGATTGGAGGCAATGGGGAACACCACAAAGGGCTCTCTAAGATTTTGAATTAGATCCTTCCATATTAACTGAGTAAGAACTGGAGGATAGAAATTTATTGAACCAGTCCAAGAAAGTCTGATCAAGGCCAATGTCTGAGAGCAGATAATGAAGAATATTTTGATTCACTATGTCAAAAGATGCAGAAGTAAGATAGCATGTTTCTTACAAGATTGTAAATGTTGGATTTTAAAAAAAGAGAGAGACCAAAAGGGTTTCTGTGCTGAAATTTGGGCGGAAACCATGCTGGAAAGGTAAAAGGATGGAAAACTTCTCCAGGTAACGTGAGAGTTGACTGTCACTAATTGATTCCATAAGTTTAGTTAGAAGAGGTATATTTGCAATCGTTCTATAGTGGGAAGTGACAGTTGTGTCAAGGTCTAGTTTTTTCAAGAGAGGGGTAAGGCTAATTATACCCATGTCATGTGAGAAATGCCCTGTTTCTAAACCATAATTTAGTAATGTAGTCAGCCAATTAATTGCTTGAGGAGGAATATTAGCAAAAAAAATAAGAAGGAAAAGGATCAAGGGTTCATTTACATCTCATCAATTTTGCGCATAGTTTTGAGACTTGGGACTCAGATACCAAGTCAAATGAGTGCCAGAAACGATCTGCTGGCGTCAGCATTAAACTACCCTTGAAGTTTGAAAAAAGACCAAAGTCCACTGTAGAGAGAGAATTCCTAATGGTAATGATTTTATCTTCAAAAAAAGAATCAAGAGAATAGAAAACATGAGAAGAGATCTGAAAATGCTGGAAGAATGGTCTAATGTCTGGCAGCTAAAATTTAATTCAAAGAAGTACAGAGTAATGCACTCAAGGAGTAAAATTCCAAAGGAGCTGTTTATGCTTTGGGGGGGTGAGAAGCTGATATGCACAGACAGGGAGAGGGACCTTGGTGTGATACTGTTTTTAAATATCAGCAGCAGTGGGAGAACAACTGCTTTTACACCTAAGCAGCATTGGGACCAACCGCAACTACCAAGAGCCCATAGACCAGATCATGACAGGAGTGTGAGCTCCACATCTCCTGCAGTCCGCTAGGAAGATCAACTGCTTTAACACCTAAGTAGCAGCAAGACCAGCTGCCTATAATAGGAGCCCTTGCCCCGATCCAACCAGGCATGTGAGCTCCTCCCCCTATATCCCGTTTAAGAGATCAATCTACCTGCTTTAAATATCAGCAGCAGTAGAAAAACAACTGCTTTTACATACAAGCAGCAGCGAGACCTACCGCAACCACCAAGAACCCACAGACCTGATCCTGCCAGGAGTGTGAACTCCTCCCCCTGCAGTCCATTGGAGAGATCAATCTACCTGCTTTTAAATATCAGCAGCAGTGGGAGAACAACTGCTTTTACACCTAAGCAGCATTGGGACCAACCGCAACTACCAAGAGCCCATAGACCAGATCATGACAGGAGTGTGAGCTCCACACCTCCTGCAGTCCGCTAGGAAGATCAACTGCTTTAACACCTAAGTAGCAGCAAGACCAGCTGCCTATAATAGGAGCCCTTGCCCTGATCCAACCAGGCATGTGAGCTCCTCCCCCTATATCCCGTTTAAGAGATCAATCTACCTGCTTTAAATATCAGCAGCAGTAGAAAAACAACTGCTTTTACATACAAGCAGCAGCGAGACCTACCGCAACCACCAAGAACCCACAGACCTGATCCTGCCAGGAGTGTGAACTCCTCCCCCTGCAGTCCATTGGAGAGATCAATCTGCCTGCTTTTAAATATCAGCAGCAGTGGAGATCAACCTGCTTTTACACCTAAGCAGCAACGAAACCAGCCACAACCACCGAGAGCATACAGACCCCATCATACCAAGAGTGTGAACTCTTCCCCCCATGCAATCCGCTAAGAAGATCGACTGTCGGCTCCGGGCGGCTTTCCCGCAGAGGAGAGAATCCTACATTTACCGTGGGCCTCATCTAGGGCAGCCTCCTTGGAGCGGCTGGGGCACAGGCAGTGTGTCTGGGAGGGAATGCATGGATGGGAGAACATCGCAGGGGAGGAGACATAGGCATCCTGGGACTGTCTGCCAAGTCTCTTCCCTGAAGAAGTCCTTTCTGGAAATGTCAATCGCTCCTCCTAAACTTACTTGCTCCAATTCATCACTGACGCTGAAACCGTGGATTGAAGACAAAGTTTTATTTTATTTTTCTTTCCAGCTTATGATTTATCTTTAATCTTATCTATTGTTTTGCCTTTTGTCTTTGTTTTGTTCTATTTCTATCATTTAAATTTCTCCAGAATTCTACTGTTCAACGACTCCCCCTTCTGCTTCTATTCCTTTCTCTCCTCTCTTCTACCTTCCAAAGTATTTAGATCAATGCTGTCTTGTTAAAATGTTTATTTTATTTTTATTTTTCTTCTAACTCTACTTTTCACTTCTCTATTACCCTCCAGGTACTTTAGTTAGATTGTGAGCCTTCGGGACAGTAAGGGAATTTTTCAAGTACCTTTCTTATTTCTAATCTTAATGTATATTTTCTGTAAACCGCTTAGAACCTAACGGATGTAGCGGTATATAAGAAATAAATTACATTACATTACATTACATTACTGTCTGAGGATCTCAAGGTTCCGAAGCGATGTGACAAAGTGGTGACCGTAGACAGAAGGATGCTGGACTGCATAGAGAGAGGAATCGCCAGCAGAAAAAGAGAAGTGTTGATGTCCCTATACATGTCATTGGTGGGACCCCACTTGGAATATTGTGTTCAGTTCTGGAGGCTTTACCTTGCTAAGGATGTAAGAAGACTTGAAGCAGTCCAGAGGAAGTTGATGACAATTAAAATAGGTAAATAAAAGCAATATTTTATCAAATATTAAAAATACTAGATGAATTCGGATTAACGTACATGAAACGGAAGGAAAGTAGGGGAGGGAAAGGTTTTTTAAAATACATTGAAATAAAATTAATAAAAAAGGACGGTAAATGGGGAGTGGCAAAAACATTAGGAGGGGTTTCAGTGCTAAAGTTTGGTCTGAATCCATGTTGAAATGGTAAAAGAATGGAGAACTTCTCCAAGTAGTTGGAGAGTTGGTTAGATATAATAGATTCTATCATTTTCGTCAGTAACAATATGCTTGCGATAGGACGGTAATGAGAGGGAACAGAAGGGACCAAATCAACGCTTTTCAATAAAGGTGTCAAAATTGTTTCCAATACTTGAAGAGAAATGTCCATTATCAAGAAAGTGATTTAACATTAAGGTCAGCCAAGTAATAGCTTGTGGGGGAATACCTCCAAAGAGATATAAAGGAAAAGGATCCAATTTACAACTTACATTCTGAACTGGTGGCTGGGGCACAGTCTCTATCCCTGGGGAGTGCCACTTCAAATCTTCACGAGTGTGATCCTGACAATGGATGCCAGTTTTTACAGGTGGGGAGCTCACTGCGAGGGTCACCCAGTGTAGGGATGATGTTCCCCCTCACAGAGGAAGTGGTCGATCAACCGGTTGGAGCTATGAGCCATCCACCTGGCACTTCTAGCACTTAGCAGCTTACTGCAGGACAAAGTGGTATGAATTTTCTCAGATAATGCAATGGTAGTAGCCTATGTTAATTGGCAGGGAGGCACCAAGAGTGTTCCATCATGGTAGAAGACCCAAATGCTCCAGGTCACCGCTTCCGGACCCTGAGGAATCAGCTACTTTCATTACCTCCTCCAAGTCTCCATATTCTTTGGATTGTCACTTCTCCTGAGAGGCTTCACCTTAGTTCTCCTCTCGAGGCACCTCGAGATCATTGAGCCCTTCTCGAGGCAAGACCTTGGCGGATCCGCTGATGATCTGGACATTCATTAGTTGCTGGTTCTAAATACTCTAAGGAGTATTTCGAGGTCATGCATATCCCTCAACCTCCTGCAGAGTCACTTAAGCTTCCTCTTAACAAGCTTTTACCTCAAGCTTTTAAACGTTGTCTGGAGACTCCTTATGCTATACCTGCTGTTACAGGCAAATTGGTCTCCAGGTATAGATATCTGCATTGCAAAGGGTTTGAGAATTCACAATTATCTCTCCAATCCCTCCTTCTGGAGTTCTTTTTGTAAGGAACCCATCATTCCAAGGTCTATGCTACTATTCCTTCTGGAAGGGAGGGTAAGACTATGTACAAGTTTGGATGCCATCTATATCAAGTTCCTTATTGATCTTCTTCCGGGTTTTCTGAAGAACCTGGATTTACAAAGACATTTCGAGTTCTAAGACGTCACTACTAGTCTGTCACAACTCAGATTGCCTTGATCCCTTTGAACTGTCGGCTAGGACCACTGTTTTTCTGTAGCACTGTGCCACTTGGCCTTGCTTCGCACCATTACCATGGATCCTAATCTTCAGGACGTCTGGCTAACATTCCTTGCCAGGGCAATGGCCTCGTTGATGAATCCATAGAGGCTGACACTAAGAAGTTGTCAGAACATAAAAAATCTTTTGCTTTTGTTGTCAGACCATAGTCAATGTCAGCTCCTACAAAACCTTCACACCCTACTCCGGTTTTTCAGAGGCGTTATGCTCCAAAGCGGCTCCTTACACTCGCACTCCTTCCAAGGAACCGCAGCATCAGAAGCAACAGAAACCTCAGTCTTCTGCTGAACCTCAGGCTTCGCAGCTTTTTTGACTGTCTAAACAGAGCATACCCTCCATCGTTCTGCCTCTGTCCTTCCATTCCACAATAATCAGGGATTGAGACTCTCTTCCTTTCAGTCAGGTTCCACCCGAGCTTCCTGTAAGAGAGTATCCTTCCAATCCATTCCGGACCGCCCTTCTTCTTCAGGAAGCTAAAGCTGTGCTTCATCTCCGTGCCATTGAGGAAGTTTCCCTGGAACAGCAGAGCAAGGGTTTTTACTCCTGTTACTTCCTAAGTTCCAACGAAGACTGGCGATCTGAGACCCATTTTCAATATAGCTCAGAATGATTGGTTATGTTCTCTGGATCTCAAGGCTGTTTCTATTCACATCCCCTCTCATCCGACCTCCCGTCAGCATCTTAGATTTTGGGTGGGGAATCTGCAGTCTCAATACAGAGTGCTACCCTTTGGCCTGTATTCATCTCCTAGAGTCTTCACCAAGTGTCTGGTGGTGGTAGCAGCATCTCTAAGGAACCATGGTTTTCAGGTGTTTCCCTACCTAGACGACAGGCTCGTCAAAGATTCCACTAAGATGTAGAAAAGAACCAAACAAATTTTACATCAATTTGGAAATTTGATAATGCCTTACTTGCTGATGAAAATTTTGTAACAGACCTAAAAGTAAAGATGAAAGAGTTTTTTCAAATTAATAGCACAGACAATATGAATATTGAAATTATATGGGATGCTTGTAAAGCGACAATGAGAGGTAACATTATATCATATTCGGCTTTTATGAAAAAACAGCTTAAAAAACAATTTATGGAATTAGAGGAAGAAATTAAATCATTAGAAAAAAAATTAATTATTAAATGGGAAAATGTAGTATTACAAAAACTATTAAAAGTTAAAACTAAATATAATGAACTCTCTTCACAATTTGTTAGAAAAGAAATGTTCTGTCAGCAATTTAGATATTATGGAAACTCAAATAAAGCTGGAAAAATGTTAGCAAATTTTCTTAAAGCAAAAAAAAGAAAAACTAAAATTATTGCAATAAAAGATACAAAAGGTAATACACACACCAGCACTAAAGATATTGTAAAACAATTTCTTGATTTTTATAAGAGTCTATATACTTCAGATTCTTATGAAAATAAAGAACAAGATGGCTTAGAGTTTTTAAATTCAATTATTGGACCAAATATTCCAGAACATATAAAAGGAAGTTTAGAAGAACATATATCATTAAAAGAAATAGAACTAGCATTGAAATCTCTTAGAGTTGGATCCGCTCCAGGTGGAGATGGATATACTGTTGAATTTTATAAAACATTTCAAAATATTATATTGCCTTATTTATTAAATTTATATCAATATCAGATACATAATGAAAATATATCAGGTACTATGGCAGATTCTGTAATTATTGTCTTACCAAAACCAAACAGGGATCCTACATTGGTTTCAAACTACAGGCCCATATCATTGTTGAATGTAGATGAAAAATTGCTTGCTAAAGTATTAGCATTAAGATTGGCAAAAGCTCTTCCTTTTATTATAGATGTACACCAAACAGGATTCGTTGCTAAAAGACATTCCTCACATAATACCAGACTGGCACTTCATTCTTTAAACTTAGCGAAAACTATGAATGAACCAGCTTTTTTAATATCGTTAGATGCAGAGAAAGCATTTGATAGAGTGGAGTGGAAATTTATGTATTATATATTTATCACTTGATGTAAGAAATTTAAAATGAATAAAGAACTTTAAAAAAAAAAAGAAAAGAACCACACTAATTGCCGCATATAAATGAACTATCAAAAAAAAAAATTGGCAAAAATATGAGGAAAGGAGAGAAATATGATGAAGAAAGAGGGAAAAAAAAAACAGAGTAACAAACAACGTAACAAAGAAAACATGTAATTAGAGGCTGAAAAAATGAAGCCTATATGAGAAACTTTAGGGGCTTCAGTATCAGGGAACTGCAAAGAAATGAAACGCTCTATAGCAGTAACCACCGGGCTAACCGATATGTGAAGGCTCTTTCTTCATCATATGAGTAGAGGTGTCCTCCTCTCCTCATATTTTTGCTGATTTTTTTTGCTAGTTCATCAAAGATTCAACATCTCAGGGGACTACATGGTTCCTACAAAGTTTGGGGATTCGAAATCAACTTCCCCATATCCCAACTCTCCAAATCTACAGTTCATCAGAGCTGTTCTGGACACTGTCCAACTCAGAGCATTCCTTCCTCAACAACGTCTGGAGGCTCTTCTTCAACTCTGTCATGCAGTGTCTTCCCGCTCTTCAATCTCAGCGAGACACATGATGGTCCTCCTAGGTCACATGGCCTCCATAGTGCACGTGACTCCTTTTGACAGACTTCACCTCAGAATTTCTCAGTGGACCCTGGCATCTCAGTGGACGCAGGCTTGTGACCCACTCTCGCGGCACATTACAGTCTCTCCTTCATTGAGACAGTCTCTCCGTTGGTGGATGCTCTCTTCCAATCTCTCCAGAGGCTTGCTGTTTCAAATGCCCCCTCATCAGAAGGTCCTCATGACAGATTCCTCAACCTACGCTTGAGGGGCTCATCTCTATGGTCTCCGTACTCAAGGCCACTGGATCAGCACGGATTGTCAGTTTCACATCAATCAGTTGGAACTCAGAGCAATCTTCAATGCTCTCAAAGCTTTTCAGCATCTTCTTCACGACCAGGTAGTCTTCATATGGACAGACAACCAATTTGCCATGTACTATGTCAACAAACAGGGAGGAATGGGATCTCCCTCCCTCGATCAAGAACCTCTGAAGGTTTGGGACTGGGCAATCTGTCACAACACCTTCCTCAAAGCTGTCTACATCCATGGGGTGAAAATTTGCTTGGCGGACAACTTGAGTCGTCTTCCGCAACCTCATGAATGGACACTCCATTCCTCGCCCCTTCATCACATTTTTTCACAGTGGGGAATGCCTCAGATAGAACTCTTTACAGCTACCCACAACCACAAACTGCCTCAGTTCTGCTCCAGGATATATTCTCCTCATCGCCTCGAGGCAGATGCTTTCTTACTGGAATGGACGAATCTCTTCCAGTATGCATTCCATCCATTCCCTCTCATTCTCAAGACTTGTCAAATTGAAGAACGCTCATGCCACCATGATCTTGATTGCTCCTCGGTGGCCGAGACTACCTTGGTACTCCCTTCTACTTCAACTCAGCAGCAGGGAGCCACATCCTACCAGTTTCTCCGTCTCTGCTTGCACAGAGTCAGGGATCTCTGCTTCATCCCAACCTGCAGTCTCTACACCTGACAGCTTTGTACCTCTCAACATAACTCCTATTCTGTTTAATCAACCTGTAAGAGACATTTTAGAAGCTTCTAGGAAGCCTGCCACTAGACAATGCTACCACCAAAAATGGACTAGATTTTCTACATGGTTCATTTCCCATGATAAGGAGCCTCAACATTCCTCCTTATCTTCTGTGCTAGATTATCTTTTGCACTTATCCACCTCTGGCCTCAAATCTAAATCGATCTAAGTCCATCTTAGTGCAATTGCTGCTTTCCATCAGCCTATTGAAGGGAAACCCCTCTCTGCTCATCCGGTGGTTCCAGATTCATGAAAGGACTTTTCAATGTCAAACCTCCTCTCAAACCACCTCCAGTGATTTGGGATCTCAATGTTGTTCTTGCTCAATTGATGAAGCCTCCATTTGAACTAATGTCTATGGCTCATCTGAAGTATCTCACTTGGCAAGTGGTGTTTCTCATTACCCTCACATCTGCTCGATGAGTCAGTGAGCTGCAAGCTTTAGTTGCTGATCCACCTTTCACTCTGTTCCATCATGACAAGGTGGTCTTTCGTACTCATCCAAAATTTCTACCTAAAGTGGTTTCTGAATTTCATCTCAACCAATCTATTGTACTTCCAGTGTTTTTTCCAAGGCCTCATTTCCATCTGGAGAATCAGCTCTTCATACTCTAGACTGTAAGCGTGCTTTGGCCTTCTATTTGGAACGCACCAAACCACACAGGACTGCTCCTCAACTTTTTGTCTCCTTTGATCCAAACAAGTTGGGACATCGGATTTCTAAGCAAACCATTCCAACTGGATGGCTGCTTGTATCTCTTTCTGCTCTGCCCAGGCTGGATTACAACTACAGAGTTGATGGATCAGAAACTGGTTGGCGGGTAGGAGTGAAGGGCCACTACTCGGACTAGAGGAGGGTCACGAGTGGTGTCCCGCAGGGCTTGGTGCTCGGTCTGCTGCTATTTAATATATTTATAAATGATCTAGAAACAGGGACGAAGTGTGAGATAATAAAATTTGCAGACGGCACCAAACTATTTAGTGGAGCTCAGACTAAAGAGGACTGCGAAGAATTGCAAAGAGACTTGAACAAACTAGGGGAATGGGCGACAAGATGGCAGATGAAGTTCAACGTTGAGAAATGTAAAGTACTACATGTGGGAAGCAGAAACCCGAGGTACAGCTATACAATGGGAGGGATGTTATAGAAGGAGGGTACCCAAGAAAGGGACTTGGA
The DNA here is from genome assembly GCF_902459505.1 of Geotrypetes seraphini. NCBI lineage: Eukaryota > Metazoa > Chordata > Amphibia > Gymnophiona > Dermophiidae > Geotrypetes > Geotrypetes seraphini. Next base: position 21,710,052 of record NC_047102.1, read on the forward strand.
GGTAATGGTGGACATGACAATGAAACTGACGGCACAGTGTGCAGCGGCCGCTAAGAGAGCGAATAGAATGCTAGGTATAATCAGAACAAAAGAAGTTATTCCTGCCGTTGTATCGGGCGATGGTGTGTCCGCATCTGGAGTACTGCGTCCAATATTGGTCGCCGTACCTTAAGAAGGATATGGCGTTACTCGAGAGGGTTCAGAGGAGAGCGACACGTCTGATAAAAGTTATGGAGAACCTTTCATACGCTGAAAGATTGGAGAAACTGGGACTCTCTTCCCTGAAGAAGAGGAGACTTAGAGATATGATAGAGACAAGATCATGAAAGGCATAGAGAGAGTGGAGAGGAACAGATTCTTCTAACTTTCGAAAAATAAAAGAACAAGAGGGCATTCGGAAAAGTTGAAAGGGGACAGATTCAAAACGAATGCTAGGAAGTTCTTCTTTACCAAACGTGTGGTGGACACCTGGAATGCGCTTCCAGAGGGCATAATAGGGCAGCGTACGGTACTGGAGTTCAAGAAAGGATTGGACAATTTCTAGCTGGAAAAGGGGATAGAGGGATATAGATAGAGGATTACTGCACAGGTCCTGGACCTGTTGGGCCGCCGCGTGTGCGGACTGCTGGGCACGATGGACCTCAGGTCTGACTCAGCGGAGGCATTGCTTATGTTCTTATGAGTCACAACCCATAAAGTCAGAGCAATGGCAGCTTCAGTGGCTTTCCTCAGATCTACACCTATTGAAGAAATTTGCAAAGCTGCTACTTGGTCCTCGGTTCATACTTTCACCTCTCACTATTGTCTGGATGTTGTCTCCAGACGGGATGCCATTTTGGCCAGAGAGAATTACAAAATTTATTCTCCTAAGTTGCCAACACTCCCACCATCCCATTCTGGTTAGCTTGGAGGTCACCCATATGTGAAAATAGGCTGCCTGCTTGTCCTGGGATAAAAATATAATTACACTTTTAGTGAATATGAAATGGGGTGTCAGATATGATCAGTCTAAGCGAGAGCGCTTCAACGGTCTGTCAATTCTTCATACATCCCCAATCATTATAATGTAATCCTTTTTTATAAACAAAATTTTTTTAAAATAATTTTTTCACTGTCATATTTATCAATGCATCTATCTGAAGTTTTTAAAGAACTTATCTTTAAAAAGCTGTATCTTCATTCCATTATAAGTAATGGTAGAACATATCTTTTATTCCAACGTTCAATTCAATACTCCCCTCTGCCAACGCGTTTCGCAGAGCTTTATCAAGGCTAGGGGCACTGCATAATTGAATATATCCTAATTGTGTTGTCAAGCGGCTTCTGAAAAATCCTGGGATAAAGCACAGTTACATACCGATACAGTTGTTATCCAGGGATAGCAGGCAGCTATTCTCAGCCCACCCACCTCCCCTGGTTGGCTTCTCTGCTAGCTATCTGAACTGAGGAGACTCACCCTGTGTTAGGCGGGAAGGCACTCGCGCATGCACGGTGCGGCTAACTCAAAACTTCTAGAGTTTTCTACAAGCAAGGCTGTCTACATCGGGGCTCCGTGGATGACGTCACCTATATGTGAGAATAGCTGCCTGCTGTCGCTGGATAACAACTGTTAAGGTAAGTGTACTTTAAAGTCATTCCTTCATTGAGACAGTCTCTCCACTGGTGGATGCTCTCTTCTAATCTCTCTAGAGGTTTACTGTTTCAGACACCCCCTCATCAGAAGGTTCTTATGACAGATTCCTCGACCTACGCTTGGGGGGGGCTCATCTCGACAGCCTGCATACTCAAGGCCACTGGTCCAGCACGGATCATCTGTGTCACATCAATCTGTTGGAACTCAGAGCGATCTTCAGTGTTCTCAAAGCTTTACAGCATCTTCTTCACGACCATGTAGTCCTTATTCGGACAGACAATCAAGTCGCCATGTACTACGTCAACAAGCAGGGAGGAACAGGATCTCTCCCTCTTTGTCAGGAAGCTCAAAGAGTGTGAGTCTGGGCGATCCATCACAACTCCTTCCTGAAAGCAGTCTACATTCAAGGAGAGAAAAACTGTCTGGTGGACAACTTGAGTCGTCTTCTGCAACCTCACGAATGAACACTCAATTCCTCGCCTCTTCACATTTTATCTCAGTGGGGAACTCCTCAAAATGATTTCTTTGCGTCTCCCCACAACCACAAACTGCCTCAGTTCTGCTCCAGGATATACTCTCCTCATCGGCTCATGGTAGATGCTTTCCTTCTGGAATGGACGAATCTGTTCCTCTATGCGTTCCCTCCATTTTCTCTCATTCTCAAGACTCTTGTCAAGCTCAAGAATGATCATGCCACCTCGGTGGTCCATGCAACCCTGGTTCTCCCTTCTACTTCTGCTCAGCAGCAAGGAACCGTACCTTCTGCCAGTTTTTACATCTCTGTTTACACAGAGTCAAGGATCTGTTCTTCATCCCAACCTGCAGTCTCTGCACTTTACAGCTTGGTACCTCTCAACATAACTCCTCTTCAGTTTTCTCAACCTGTTCGGGACATTTTAGAGGCTTCCAGAAAGCTTGCCACTAGACAATGCTATCACCAAAAAATGGACTAGATTTTCTATGTGGTGCATCTCACATAACAAGGAGCCTCGAGATACCACTTGGAAAGTGGTGTCATTGCCCTCACATCTGCGCGAAGAGTCGGTGAGCTGCAAGCTTTAGTTGCTGATCTACCTTTCACAGTTTTTCATCATGACAAGGTGGTCCTCTGTACTCATCCTAAATTCTTACCTAAAGTGGTTTCAGAATTTCATCTCAATCAATCCTTTGTGCTTCCAGTGTTTTTTCCAAGGCCTCATTCTCATCCTGGAGAATCAGCTCTACATACCCTGGACTGTAAGCGTGCTTTGGCCTTCTACTTTGAGCGCACCAAATCACACAGATCTGGTCCTCAACTTTTTGTCTCCTTCGATCCGAACAAGTTGGGACATCCAATTTCTAAGCGAACCATCTCTAACTGTATGGCTGCTTGTATCTCTTTCTGCTATGCTATGCATCTACAGAGTCGAGTCACAGCCCACAGAGTCAGAGCCATGGCGGCTTCAGTAGCTTTCCTCTGATATACTCCTATTGAGGAAATTTGCAAAGCTGCCACCTGGTCCTCGGTTCATACTTTCACCTCTCATTATTGTCTGGATATTTTCTCCAGACTGAATGGCCATTTTGGCCAGGTAGTGTTACAAAATTTATTCTCTTGAATTACCAACACTCCCACCATCCCATTCTTCTTAGCTTGGAGGTCACCCGCATGTGAGAATAGGCTGCCTGCTTGTCCTGGGATAAAGCACAGTTAGTTACCGTAACAGGTGTTATCCAAGGACAGCTGGCAGCTATTCTCACAACCCACCCATCTCCCCTGGTTGGCTTCTATGCTAGCTATCTGAACTGAGGAGACACGCCCTGTGCTGGACAGGAAGACACTCGCGCATGCGCAGTGCGGCAGACTTGAAACTTCTGAGTTTCTTCAAGCAAGTCTGCTTGTGAGGCTGTCTGCATCCGAGCTCTGTGGATGACATCACCCACATGTGAGAATAGCTGCCTGCTGTCCCTGGATAACGTCTGTTACGGTAAGTAACTGTGCTTTCTCATCCATTCTCACTAATGAGGGTAAAGGCCAGGGCAGAGAAGCTCGCATCCTGGAGGTGAATGCGTGGCTATGTGGATGGTGTTATCAAGAGCGTTTTGGCTACCTGGACCCGATTTTCCAAGAGCTGCTGAGCAGGGATGGTGTGCATCTGTCAAAGAAGGGAAGAAGTGTCTTTGGAAGAAGGCTGACTAATCTACTGAAGAGGGCTTTATACTAGAAGTGATGGAGCAGGGTGATCAAAGTATAAGCCTTCAGGTAAATAAATCACTGAATAAGGATGGGAAAAGGGGGCAATGTCTGGAAAGCAGTACATACTAATGCTCAAAGTATGGGAAACAAGATTCTGGATCTAGAAGTTGTCATGGAAGAAGATGAATTGGATATAGTGGTGATCACGGAGATGTAGTTCACAGAGTTATACCGGGCTATAATCTGTTCAGGAGAGACAGAGTAGGAAGAAAAGGAGGGGGAGTAGCGTTATATGTTAAAGATCATATTAAAGCTACACAATTGTAGGATCTGCAAGGCAAGGAAGAGGCACTGTGGATCAATTTGGAAAGAGGGAATGGTGAATATATTTACATTGGTGTGATATGTAGGCCTCCTTCACAGACGAAAGAAGTGGACAGAAATTTAATAGTAGACATTCAGAATATATGTTTTATGTTTATTAAAAACTTTATATATTGCATAATTGCCAAAAAGGATCCAAGCAGTTTAAAATATATATTACAAAGTAATTTAGAAAAGAACTACATTCAAGAATAGAATAGAAAAGGAAAGGAAAAAAAAACCCCTTTTTTTTTTCCAAATACATAAAATTCTGTGACAATCAAATATCAATAATAAAATTAACAAATTAATACAAATTAAAAATATTCTTTAAAAAAAATCCATGACTACATAAATACAGATTGCAATCCTCAACTAATTTCTTCAGTTTTAAAAAGCCAATTGAAAAAAGTGTGCTTTTAGATGTCTTTTAAAGTTTATATATGATTCCTCGTTTCGCAAGTCTAAAGGCAAATTATTCCATAACCGTGGAACTAAATTAAAAAAAATGCTCAATCTCTAGTTGAGGCAAGATGGACCTTCGAGCTATGAGGAACAGCTACCCTATTATCATTTAACGATCGTAATAAATGCCTTGGTGCCTAAAATAACACCAAGTTAGAAAGATATGGTGGTTGTAGCTGAAATAATGCTCAATGTGCCAACATCAAGATCTTAAATTTGATTCTAAATTCCATTGGTAACCAATGGAATTTCAGATACAGAGGTGTCACATGATCACGAATATATGCATGGCCTAACAATCGAATCTCAGCATTTTGTACCGTTTGTAAGTGTTTCAGTTGTCCTAATCCTATACCTGCATATACTAAATTGGCATAATCTAACTTAGATAATACTTTAAAAGCGTGAATTAACGTATGTAATGATTTTTCATCTAAAAAATCTCTAACAGCTCTAAGTTGTCTTAATGCTCCAAAACCTTTAGCAACCACAGATGAAACCTGTTCCTCAAAATTCAAATGACAATCGATTATGATCCCCAAATACTTAAAGCTATTTACTAGCTTTATACTATATGTATTGAAGGAGAGATCTAGTTGCAGTGTTGCCTTATCTCCTAAGATACAGCATGCTATTTAAAACCAATTTGTGTTCACTCAACCATTCTTCTATTCTTTTTAAACCATCTAAAAGAGGGCCTAGATCTAAAAAAGGTGAAGTTTTATTAATAGGTGATTTAAGCATGCTAGATTTTGATTGTAGTATCCCTATTGTGGAGTCCTCTAGAATTAGGGAGATCCTGGATTCTCAAAAAGAAGAACTGTTCCAGCAGTTAGTAATGGAACCCACATGGGATGAGGTCATACTAGACTTAGTGCTTACAGTTGGGGAACGTGTTTCTGATGTTGCAGTGGGTAATCATCTGGCATCCAGTGATCACTGCATAGTACGGTTTAATATTAAGATGGTATAGAGAGGGCTCATTCAAAAGCAAAGGTTCTAGACTTTTAACAAACTAACTTTGTTCAGATGGGGGATTATGTCAAGGAATTGTCTGGATGGGAACGTGTAGAAGGAGTGGAAATGCAGTGGGCAAAACTGAAAGGAGTAAAAGTGACAAGCATTTTTGTTAGGCAAGTAAGTAAAAGTAAGAGGAAAAGAAGGCCGCTTTGGTTCTCAAAAGTAGTAGCTGAGAAGGTAAGGAATAAGAGGTTAGCTTTCATAAACTACAAAATATCGCAGAAAGAGGAAGACGGGCAAAAATATCTGGAAAAGTTAAGAGAGGCTAGTCGTGTAGTCAGGAAAGCAAAGATGCAAATGGAAGAAAAAATAGCTGACACGGTAAAACAGGGAAACAAGACCTTTTTTTAGATATATTAGTGATAGGAAGAAGTGTGAAAATGGTATTGTGAAACTCCAAGGTGAAGGGGAGAAATACATAGAATTTCATAAAGAAAAGGCTGAATTCCTTAACAAATATTTCTGTTCTGTGTTCACAGTTGAAGAGCCAGGAGCGGGACCGCAGAAGACAAACGTGAATAGGGATGGATGAGTGGTAGACCCTGATCGATTTTCAGAGGGTTGTGTTTGTGAGGAGCTAGCTAAAATAAAAGTGGACAGAGCGATGGGGCTGGTTGGTGTACATCTGAGGGTGCAAAAGGAACTTAGGGAAGTTCTGGTGGCTCTGCTGTCTGACCTGTTCAATGAGTCTCTATAGTTGGGAATGGTACCGGAGAACTGGCAAAGGGCGGATGTGGCCCCTCTCCACAAAAGTGGAAGCAAGGAAGAAGTAGGTAATTATAGGGCGATAAGTCTAACTTCTGTGGTAAGCAAATTAATGGAAACATTTATAAAGTAGAGAATGGTGACATTTCTGGAATCCTGTGGATTACAGGACTTGGAGGTAGGTCATCTCAAACAAATATGATCAGTTTCTTTGACTGGATGACAAGAGATGTGATGCGCTAGATGTGATGTATTTAGATTTTATCAAAGTCTTTGACAGTGTTCCACACAAACGTCTAATAAATAAACTGAGTGCCCTTGGGATGGGTCCCAAAGTGACGGGCTGGGTCAAGAACTGGTTGAGTGGAAGGCAACAGAGGGTGCTCGGAGGAAAGGGATGTTACCAGGGGTGTGCCTGAAGGTTCTGTTCTTGGACCTGTTCTTTTTAACATTTTTATAAACGATATTGCTGCAGGGTTGTCAGGTAAGATTTGCCTCTTTGTGGATGATACCAAAATCTATAATAGAGTAAACATGCTGGATGGTTTGAATAACATGAAGAAAGACTTGGCGAAGCTTGAAGAATGGTCTGAAATTTGGCAGCTAAAATTTAATGCTAGGAAATGCAAGGTCATGTATTTAGGCTGCAAAACCTGAAGGAATGGTACAGTTTAGGGCAGGGGTGGGCAACGAGGGCCAAAATCCAATCAGGTTTTTAGGATTTCCCCAATGAATATGCATGAGATCTATTTGCATGCACTGTCTCCATTGTATGCAAATGGATCTCATGCATATTCATTGGGGAAATCCTAAAATCCTGACTGGATTCCGGCCCTCATTGCCCAGCCCTGCCCTAAACTGTACTGTTCCTTCAGGTTTTGCAGCCCAAATGCATGACCTTGCATTTCCTAGCATTAAATTTTAGCTACCAAATTTCAGACCATTCTTCAAGCTTCGCCAGGTCTTTCTTCATGTTATTCAAACCATCCAGCATGTCTACTCTATTATAGAAGAACTTATGTGCACGACGGAAGAGCGGGACTTGGGTGTGATTATATGTGATGATCTTAAGGTGGCCAAACAGGTTAAAAAGGTGACGGCGAAAGCTAGAAGGATGATAGGATGCATAGAGAGAGGTATTGCCTGTAGGAAAAAGGAGGTATTGATGCCCCTGTATAAGACTTTGGTGAGACCTCATTTAGAATATTGTGTACAATTTTGGAGGCCGCACCTTCAAAAAGATTTTAAAAGGATGGAGTCGGTCCAGAGGAAGGATGCTAAAATGGTGTGTGGTCTTCATCAAAGGGTGTTTGGGGACAGACTTAAAGATCTCAATCTGTATACTTTGAGGAAAGGCGGGAGAGGGGGGAGATATGGTAGAGACGTTTAAATACCTACGTGATGTAAATGTGCATAAGTCGAGTCGCTTTCATTTGAAAAAAAGCTCTGGGATGAGAGTGCATAGGATGAAATTAAGAGGTGATAGGCTCATGAGTAATCAAAGGATATACATTTTTACAGAAAGGGTGGTAGATGTGTGTAACAGACTCCTGTAAGAGGTGGTGGAGACAGAGACTATCTGAATTCAAGAAAGCCTGGGATAGGCACATGGGATCTCTTAGAGAGAGGAAGGAGATAATGGTTACTGCGGATAGGCAGACTGGATGGGCCATTTGGCCTGTATCTGCCATCATGTTTCTATCTTTTGCCCCTGTTCCTCTCCAAATAGCAGTCATTTATCAACCCCCTCACAGACCCCTATCTTGCTTTCTCACTGACCTTGACTCCTTGCTCTCTCCATCTTTCTCGATCCTTTGTCTCCTTCCATCATTCTTGGTAACTTTAGCATTTCATGCTAAGAACACCTCTGACTCCTACATCTCAAAGTTTCTTGCTCTAACATCCACATTCAATTTTCATCGAATTATTTGATTGAATTTTGTACACTTGTTGCAAGAGTTAAAACTGAATAAAGAATTAAAAAAAAATATATAAATTTTTCATCTGTGCTCCCAATACCCCGACTCACCAAAACAGCCATTGTTGTGATCTTGTATTCTCAGACTGTTAAATTGCCAACTTTTTCACCTCAGTTCTTCCCCTCTCTGACCATCTTGTCATTACCTTTATGACTTATCACCCTCCCTCTCTGACAACACCAATCCTCATCACTGCTTTCAGGAATCTTCAGTCTATTACCCCGTGTACTCTCTCCGCCACTGTCTCCCTCCTCCTTTCTAACACTATGCTGTGTAAATCTGTTAGCGAATCTGTTTTTTCCTATAATACTATCCTCTCTTCTGCTCTTGATATCTTTACTCCTCCCATATAACGTCCTGTAAGACACGCCAGCCCTGGTTGACTTCTAAGATTTGCTATTTATACTCCTGTGCCCAATCTGCGGAATGTCACTGGCTGAAGTCCCGTATTCATGCTGACTTTATTATACTTCAAATTCCTGCTAACCTCTTTCCAAGTTATCCTCTCATTTGCAAACAAGACTACTTCGTCCGCTTGACTGATTCTTTTGGAACCAACCTCACCATCTCTTTTCCACACTCAACTATCTATTCAAAGTTCCCTCTTTTCCAACTCCTTACTTTACTTCCCAGACTAAGGCTGAATACTTCCACGAGAAAGTTCACAAGATTATCCTTGAGTTCTAGATCAAATCACTTCCACCTCTCTCTCCTGCTGATCCTCCGCTGACCCTTACCACCTTTTCTTCCTTCTCTTCAATTATTGATGATGAAACTGTGCAATTTCTTTCCTCCTCCAAACCCATTATGTATTCCTCTGATCCCATTCCCACCCTTCTGATTCCCATCTCTTCTATCATCCACTTTTTCTGCCATATCCACAACCTATCACTCTCCACTGCAACTGTGCTCGACTCCTTCAAACATGCCATAGTTATTCCCTTCTTTAAAAAAATCATTTGATAAAAGGTATGGAAAACCTTTCATACGCTGAGAGTTTGGAGAAATTGGGGCTCTTTTCCCTGGAGAAGAGAAGAATTAGAGGGGATATGATAGAGACTTACAAGATCATGAAGGGCATAGAGAAAGTGGAGAGGGACAGATTCTTCAAACTTTCAAAAATCACAAGAACGAGAGGGCATTCGGCAAAGTTGAAAGGGGACAGATTCAAAACCAATGCTAGGAAGTTTTTCTTCACCCAACGGGTGGTGGATACCTGGAATGCACTACCAGAGGGCGTGATAGGACAGAGTACGGTATACTCTATCTTTTTTTTGTCCTAAATCTCTTCCTCGTTCTCTATTTTGATAAATAATGCTCTCATCGGTTAAAAACCTCAGAGTCATCCTTGACTCGTCTCTCTCCTTCTCTTCACATATCCAACAGACTGCAAAAACTTGTCGTTTCTTTCTCTACAACATTGCTAAAATTAGACCTCTCCTAAACCCTTATCCACGCTCTCATCACCTCCCTGGATTACTGCCTGGACTTCTGCAATGTGTTTCTAACAGGTCTTTCACTAAGCTATCTCTCCCCACTTAAATCTGTTCAGAATTCTGTTGCATGCCTCATATTCCGCCAATTTCTTTTTGCTCACATTACCCCTATCCTCAGATCACTTCAATGGCTTCCTGCCGTCTCCACATACAGTTCAAACTACAAGTGTATTAATTTTTCAAGTCCTCTGTCTCTCCCTTTTCTCCATCTTGAAAACTCAGTTTGTCAGGTGAGTCTCTTTTGTTGATGCCCTTCTCCTCTATTTCCAACCCCTTCTGCCTTGTTGCTCCTTAAGTCTGGAACATCCTGCCTGACTCAGTGTGTCGGGCCCCATCTTTCATGGTGTCCAAATCCAATCTAAAAACTCACTTTTTTTAAATTGCAATTCTTTTTCATGAGTTACAGAACATTATTTCTGGGAAATATGTACATTATTTCTGGGAAAGTTCCCTATGCCCCTCCTTCTCTTTTTTCCTGTTACAGTGGAGCTCGATTGTTTTGGTACAAACTGAAGAGGGAGCTGTACTCCACTGGTCAAGGAGGAGGATCTGAAAGATTGGATTGACACCCTTCTGCAAGTGGTTTGTGAGCATGGATTGATCATCTAATATACGGACTCCTGTGTATATTAACAAGATTATCTAGGTAAGAACCTAATCTTTCATTGGTTGGCATACTGGTAGCCTCTGACTAGATCTAGGGAAGATTTCATCTCCACTCTCCACCTGCCAAAAGTTCCTTTTTTTTTTCCTTCAGACCCAAACCACCTGTGAAACCTCTGTTCCGGGCCCAGTTGTCAGTCTTGGCCGAATCAGATCACACATTCCTCCTGTCTAGGAAATGAAAAGCAAGCCCAGAGAGCAGTCCAGTAAGTGTTGGTCCAGACACTACTCCTTCGGGCATAGGTACCAGGCGGGGGCCTCTCATATACTTATGTCTTAAAAATGTTCTTGTTCTTCACTGCCTGCTGTGATGAAATGCAGATACTCCTTGGTATTTCAGTTTCCAGAATAGCAGGCAAATTTACATACACTGGTGTAGCAAGGGTAGGAGGTGCCCAGGGCGGTGGCGCCCATGCACTTTTCTTCCCCCTGTTCATTTTCCGCCCACCACACACATGCACGACTTCCCTTCCCCTATTTTTCCGTACCTCTTTGCTGATGCGAGCAGCATGACAAACCTCCTGTTGGCCCTAGCCTTTGCTCTCCCTTTGATATCACTTCCTGGTCCTGCGATCAGGAAGTGATTTCAGAGTGTGAGTCGAAGCTGGCGCCAGTGGCAGGTTGGAGATGCTTGTGCCATTGAAGAGCCAAAGAGGTATGGAAAGGAGAAGTGCTGGCGCCCCTACCAAGTGCTTGTGCCCCTACCTTGGGTGGTCCATCCCCCTTTTACTATACCAGAGAGCCAGCCATGACAGTCTAGTTCAGAAGCTTAGTCAGAGTTTCGTTCATAGGGCTGAGTTGCACAAAATGGCACACTAGGGGATATCACTACAGAATATTGTGTAAAAATGAGCATTATTTTGGTCACCCTCCAATTTTAAGGTAGTATGGATAATTTATTGACTGGCTACAGATAACTAACAGCAGATAGGTACCCTAGGGTGTATACCATACGGTTCAGGTGATATATCGCTATTTAACTTGTCCTCTTTTGGGTCAGTATGTCTTTCATGTTCACAGAAATTTATTTCGGTTCCTCCGCATCATCACCCTACGAAATCCATTTCTAGTAAAGACCAAAGCAAGGAATTCATTCAGTCTTTCTGCTATTTCGTCCTCCCTGATTACCAGTTTTGCTCCTTGATAATCTCACAGTCCCACAGATTCATTCACAGACTTATTGCTTCTGATTTACATGAAAAAGTTTAATGTGAGTTTCTGCCTCTTGTAGTAAGTTTTTTTTCTTATTCTTTCAGCCTTCTTTATCAATGCTTTTCATCTAACATGCCAGTGGTTATGTTTCTTATTTTCTTTATTCGGACTTTTTTCCCATTCTTTTAAGGATGTTCTTTTGGCTCTAATAATCTTTCACTTTACCTTTTAACCATGCGGGCTGTCATTTGCTCTTCTTGCCACCTTTAATATATGGATTACATCTGGTATGGGCTTCCACTTTGGTACTTTTAAATAACATCCATGTCTGATTTAAAGTCCTAACCTTTGCAGCTGATTCTTTTTGCTTCTTTTTAACCATTTCCCTCATTTTATCGTAGTTGCTCTTTCAGTCTGTCCAAGTATGGCAACTCTTATGTTCATATATTGGAAAATAGACCACGTTAGGCACCCTCCCTCTTTTGCTTTAATAAATTGCTTATTACCTTACCTACTACTACTATTTATCATTCCTATAGTGTTGAAATATATATGCAGCGCTGTACATTTTGCATTGAATAGACAGTCTCTGCTCAGAATAGCTTACAATCTAATTTGGACAGACAGGACATCTCAGGGTTGGGGAGTTTCTAGTATGAGGAATGATACGATGGGTATAGGTATCTGATGCTGAGTAGGAGTTAAGAGTTAGAAGCAGCTTCAAAAAAGTGGGCTTTTACCTTGGATTTGAATACTGATAGAGGCGGAGCATAACATTGATTCTGGCAGCTTGTTCCAGGCAAGAAGGAACAGAGTCTGGAATTGGCAGTAGAGAAGGGTACAAATAAGAGGGATTTGCCCAATGAATAGAGTTCACGGGGGGGGGGAGGGGGAGCATAGAGGTAGATAAGTGAGGAAAGATAGAAAGATACTGAGGGGCTACAGAGTGAATGCACTTGTTCGTCAGAGCAGTTTGAACTGTATTCAGAAACAGATGGGGAGCATGGTAATGTGAGCGTGACTGCTCTCATGGAATATGAGTCTTGCAGCAGCATTTTGAATGGATTGAAGGGAAGAGAGATGGCTGAGCAGAAGACCTGAGAGAAGTACATTGTAGTAGTCTAAGCGAGAGGTGATTAGAGTGTGGATAAGTGTTTTGGTAGTATGTTTGGAGAGGCGAGGTTGGATTTTGGTAATATTATAGAGGAGGAAGCGACAGATTTTAGTGGTTTGTTAGATCTGAGTGGTGGTTAGATCTGAGTGGAGAAACAGAGAGGAGTCATAAGAACATAAGAATTGTCGCTGCTGGGTCAGACCAGTGGTCCATCGCGCCCAGCAGTTCGCTCACACGGCGGCCCCCAGGTCAAAGACCAGTGCCCTAACCAAGACCAGCCCTATCTGTGTTCGTTCTGGTTCAGCAGGAACTTGTCCAACTTTTTCTTGAATCTCTGGAGTCAAAGATTACCCCGAGATTGCGAGCTGACAAGACAGGTAGAAGTATTAACTACAGAAATAGAGAATGGCTGGTTCTTGTACAATTCCACTTTATTCCAGGACCAGTGGGTTGTTTACCTCCTCCTGCCAGCTTTTACCCCCTCCCTCACACATCTTAACACTGAGCATGCTCCTCTGGACTCCAGTCCTAATTCCTACAGGCCAGCCTATAGGAGCTTATCTTTTCTGCTCGTGTTTCATTTCATGTTTTTAAGTATTTTTCGTTCGCGGTTTTAACTCGTGTGCTGTGGAGGTTCCCTGAGGGAGTTCGCAGACCGTTGGAAAATCTGCTTCTTCCCTGCTTTGCAGTAAGCCCTCTGCACAGCCTGCACATCAGATCAGAGCTGAGGTTCCGTTCCCTCCAGAGCTTGCTCACCCCAGGTTCACCCGCTAGTGGGTAGAGCGCAGGCTGAGCGGTTCCATGGAGGTGTGACCAGAATTGGAGCCAGACTGCATTTCTCCACCAGGCATCTGCATGGCAAGTCAGAATGGCAGAGTTCTTTGCCAATGATGGTCAGGCCAGGGGTTCAGTCAGAAGAATTAGAATCCAGGTTTCCAGTTTTCTGAGACAACAGATCTCCCTGTCTGCAGTGTATGTCCATTCAGCACAGATCAGTGAGTGACAGCCTAAATCAGCAATTGGGGGGGGGGGTCTTAAAAACAGGTTTTTAAGAAGTTTCTCTGCATGCCCTAATCCTTTCCACTTCTAAAATCGCTTCTCAAGAAAACTGCATAGATGGCCTCCCCATGGATTCAAGCTTCATTTGCAATGGATGGCAGTTGATTGCGTGATCGCGATCTGTGTATGTTGCGGCCCGGGGTGGGGGTGGGGTTGACTGGATGCGGTGCATTCGAACCCCGGCGAGGGTCTTCTAGCGCTTTCTGCCCCAACTGTGCGAAAATGGTATCGGGGGACCCTAGGAAGTGCGTTGGCGTTGGTTTCAAGGTTTATTAAATATTTGATGAATCGCTGAATCTGTTTACAAAGCGATGTACATAATTATAAAATAGGATAGAATTAAAAATAAATACAAAATACATGAACGTTGAGATTAAGACAAGACAGACATTAGTTGGAAGGGGAGGAGGGTAAAAAGATACATCTGTTATATCGAGAAAGACAAATAAGGGAAAAAACAAAAGGAAACAGGGTAGTTAATAAAAAAAAATATCATAAAAGTCAAAAAGGTTTAAATGTTAAAAGCATCTTTAAAAAGGTGTGTTTTCAAGGATTTTTTAAAAGAAGAGACGGAGCTCAAACATGGCTTTGGCTATTTCCCTTACAAATCCTTCAAACAGGTTATACCTGATGTGCAGTGGGCGGTTCCTGCCATGAAGGATGTCTTTTCCCCAGGATTTTGTAGTTGTGCTTCTGAGGCGTATTTAATTAAAGCTTTTTGCCTGTTTTCCTTTCGCCAGACTTTGTACCGGGAAATTACAGACTGGTAAGCCTCACTTCGATGCATGGCAAAATGGTAGAAATGATTATAAAAAATAAAATTGTGGAGCACGTAGACAAACATGATTTAATGAGACGGAGTCAGCATGGGTTCAGCTGAGGGAGATCTTGCCTCACAAATTTGCTTGACTTCTTTGAAGGTGTGAATTAACATGTGGATAAAGGTGAACCGGTTGATATAGTGTATCTAGATTTTCAGAAAGCTTTTGATAAAGTTCCTCATGAGAGGCTCCTGAGAAAATTAAAGTGTCGTGTGATAGGTGGCAAAGTTCAATTGTGGATTAGGAATTGGTTATCGGATAGAAAACAGAGGGTAGGGCTAAATGGTCATTTTTCTCAATGGAAGATAATAAACAGTGGAGTGGATCTAAAAATTTTTGCTAGAGTTTTGGCAGATAGGTTTGCAACTCACTTACCTATGCTTATTGGTCCGGAGCAAGTTGGGTTCGTTCGCGGTCGACAATCAGTTTTACATGTTCGTAAAGTTCTAATGGTGTTGGTGACGGGTCAGGCACAAGGAATATCTAGACTTTTGGCTTGTCTAGATGCTCAAGAAGCCTTTGACACGGTAAAATGATCTTCTCTTTTTTTGACACTTCATCATATGTGTTTCTCAGGTTGGTTTTTTGATTGTTTGCATGCTTTGTATACTGGCCTACGTGCTTCTATTTTAATATTTCTCAAGGAACTCACCAGGGTTGTCCTTTTATCCCCATTACTTTTTATTATTTATTTGGAACCCTTATTGCGTACCTTGCTGCGTGACGTTCATATCACTGGTCTATCTATTGTGGGCAGAGAAGTGAAAGTTTTGGCTTTTGCAGATGATCTCATGGTCATACTAACTAATCTGGAGCACTCTTTATCATGTTTGCTTGACGCTTTAGTCGAATTTGGTTTTCACTTTAGTTTTCAGTTAAATTTTCAAAAGTCAGTGGTTCTTCCCTTTCATTTGCCATCATCTAGATGTAGTAGCCATGTCCACAAAGGAAATCACTGACCCCGTCATCTCCTTACCTGAAGGCACCTGTTGTCATGACATCTGGTTGGACCACTTCACTTATTACTTTAAGTCAATATGGTCCCAACGAAAACATTAAACACGCCCGATAATAAAAAAAGAACATCTCACAAGAGGCCACATTAACCCAGAAAACTACTGGTCACAATACAAACTTCAAGCAAAGATAAAGGAAGAAATCGATTTCTGGGATCACTGGACCACTACCAGCACCTGCATTTTAGATAAAATTGCACCTAAACACAATAGCAAAAGCATTGCAAATAAATATAATAAATGGTTCGACATCGAACTCCTAAAAATGAAACAGCTAGCTAGACGACTAGAAAGAATATGGAAAAAAACAGGAGAATTATCAGACCGTAACAATTGGAGAGCCAATATAAAAACCTACAAACAACTGATAAAAGACAAACGCAAAGCATTCTACTCCACTAAAATCAAATCATCCTGCAATAATTCACAAGGAGTCAATATAAAAGAGCTGTTCAATCTGATCACAAACTTATTTGATATCACTCACTAAACTCTACCTACACACAACATTAAATTACCCTCTGCGAACGATTTAGCCCTACACTTTGACTCAAAAATTAAAAACCTAAGAAACAATTGCTCAACAAAAGAACCTAGTGATCACAAAATAGCTAACACACAAGGAAATGAAACACCTGCAGATATGATCTGGAATTCCTTTCAAGACATAGATTGGAATAACTATACCAAATTATATAACAAATATTCCAAATCATACTGCATCCTGGACTCATGTCCCCTGGAAATCATGAAAGTGGCACCACTTGAATTTAAACTTTCACTACTGCAATATTTAGCCCATAACCTGAAAAATGGGAAATTCCTCTCCAATAACAGTCACATAATAATAACCCCTATCCTAAAAAATAGTAAAGAATCCTCAGCTCTAGTAACCAACTATAGACCAATTGCTTCCATTCCACTCATCGTAAAAATCATGGAGGGATTGGTACACTCCCAGTTGATGGAATATCTTGACCAATTCTCACTCCTACGCGAGATTCAATCCGGCTTTAGACCTCTTTTCAGCAAAGAAACTGTTATTGCGGCTATCTTAGATAACTTGCATTTATTGTTAAGCAAAGGCCTCAATGCCCTGATCATGCAATTCTACATGAGCTCCGCCTTTGACCTAGTAGACCATGCGATTATGCTACAATGCTTAGACGCCATTGGCATCAGGGGTAAAGTGCTAAACTGGTTTCAGGGCTTCCTTCTATCCCGCACCTATCAGGTACACTTTAATAATGATCTCTCCAACACCTGGAGCAACCCATCCGGTGTACTGCAAGGATCCCCGCTATCCCCATTGCTTTTCAATATCTACATGACCTCACTGGGAGCACAGTTAACCCAACTGGGGATAAAATTATTCAGTTACGCTGATGATTTCACGATCATCATCCCATTTGCCAACTCCATTTCGGAAACCATCCCCAAAGCATCAGAAGCCATAAACCTAATGGAGCACTGGATGACAGACTTCAAGCTCAAGCTCAATACAGAGAAGACAAAATTCTTCGTCGCCTCACCACACCCGCTTGACACCAAAACACCACTAGGCATCAACAAACTTAACTACCCCATACAGCCCACCATTAAAATACTGGGTGTAACTCTTGACCAATGCCTAACCATGAAAGACCAGGTAGACTCCTTAATCAAAAAGGGTTTTTTCACCCTCTGGAAGCTTAAATCCATTAAATCATATTTTGATAACTCCGCATTCAGAATCCTGGTTCAATCCCTCGTACTGAGTCAACTCGACTACTGTAACATCGCCTATTTAGCAATCTCCCAAAAGAATATGCGATGCTTACAATTAATGCAAAACGCTGTGGTCAGACTTAATTTCGGTCTGAAGAAATTCGATCACGTGACGCCATACTACAAACAGCTACATTGGCTGCCCTTGGAAGCTCGTGTAAAGTTTAAGTTCGCCTGCCTCTGCTTTAAAGTTCTTTACGGTCTAGCCCCTAAATACATATCCGACCTCTTCTCCTTCTCAGCCAACAGACACAAGAGAAGCTCCCACTTGCACTTCGTTTCTCCCCCGGTTAGAGGTTGCAAACTGAAAAAACACCATGAACACCTTCTCTCACATCAAGCAGCGTTATGGGGTAAAGATCTAGAACAACTGCTCTCGCCCACCACTTACGAGGTATTTAGGAAACATAGAAATAGACGGCAGATAAGGGCCACGGCCCATCTAGTCTGCCAACCCCAAGGACCCAAGGACCTTTCTCTGTGAATAGATCCCACGTGTCTGTCCCATTTGGCCTTAAAATCAGGCACGCTGCTGGCCTCAATGACCTGGAGTGGAAGACTATTCCAGCGATCAACTACCCTTTCAGTAAAAAAGAATTTCCTGGTGTCCCCGTGCAGTTTCCCGCTCCTGATTTTCCACGGATGCCCTCTTGTTGTTGCAGGACCCTTGAAAAAGAAGATAACTTCTTCCACCTCGATGCCCGTGAGATACTTGAATGTCTCGATCATGTCACCCCTCTCTCTGCGTTCCTCGAGAGAGTATAGCTTTAATTTATCCAGCCGTTCCTCATACGGGAGATCCTTGAGTCCTGAGACCATCCTGGTGGCCATTCTCTGGACTGACTCAAGTCTCCGCACATTCTTATGGTAATGCGGCCTCCAGAACTGTACACAGTACTCCAGGTGGGGCCTCACCATGGATCTATACAATGGCATAATGACTTCAGGCTTACGGCTGAAGAAACTCCTGCGTATGCAACCTATGATTTGCCTTGCCTTTGATGAAGCTTGCTCCACTTGATTGGCAATCTTCATGTTCTCACTGACGATCACCCCTAAGTCTCGTTCTGCTTCAGTTCTTGTTAGGATCTCACCATTAAGGGTGTAAGTCTTGCATGGATTTTGGCTGCCCAGGTGCATGACTTTGCATTTTTTGGCATTGAAGCTGAGTTGCCAGGACCTAGACCAGCGCTCCAGTAGTAGTAGGTCGTGCATCATGTTGTCGGGCATTGAATCTATTTCCGTTGTGCTTTTGCCCACTACATTGCCCAATTTAGCGTCATCGGCGAATAATGTCATTTTACCTCGCAGCCCTTCCGCTAAGTCTCTTATAAAGATGTTAAAGAGGATCAGGCCCAGGACCGAGCCCTGTGGCACCCCACTGATCACCTCCGTCATTTTGGAGGGGGTGCCGTTCACCACCACCCTCTGAAGTCTACCTCCAAGCCAGTTCCCAACCCATTTCGTCAATGTATCGCCCAATCCCATAGAACTCATCTTGCTCAGCAACCTGCGGTGTGGTACGCTATCGAATGCTTTGCTGAAGTCCAGGTATACGATGTCCAGGGACTCTCCAACATCTGGTCACCCAGTCAAAGAAGCTGATCAGGTTGGATTGGCAGGATCTCCCCTTAGTAAATCCGTGTTGACGGGAATCCCGTAGATTCTCCTCGTTCAGGATCGTATCCAATTGGCGTTTGATTAGAGTTTCCATTAGTTTGCTCACTACTGATGTGAGACTTACCGATCTGTAGTTTGCCGTCTCCATCTTAGAACCTTTCTTGTGGAGTGGAATGACGTTGGCCGTCTTCCAGTCCAACGGGACGTTACCTGTACTAAGGGAGAGATTGAAGAGCGCGGATAGCGGTTCCGCCAAGACATCACACAACTCCCTGAGCACCCTAGGGTGTAGGTTGTCAGGTTCCATTGCCTTGTTAACCTTAAGTTTGGACAGCTCGCAGTAGACACCGCTGGGTGTAAACTTGAAATTACTAAACGGGTCAACTGCGTCAACCCTTGTCCGAGTCCCGGCGCCTCGCGGGTGAAGACTGAGCAGAAGTATTCATTTAGCAGTTGGGCTTTTTCCGAGTCCGTTTCTACAAAGTCTCCGTCTGGTTTCTTAAGACGTACTATCCCGCCTGAGTTCCTATTTCTTTCACTGATATACCTGAAGAATGATTTATCTCCTTTTTGGATGTTCTTCGCTAGAGACTCCTCCATGCGGAATTTGGCCTCCCTAACTGCTGTTTTGAAGGCTTTTGACTTGGCCAGATAGACTTCCCTAGAGTCCTGTTTCCTGATTGTTTGTACGAGATGAATGCTTTTTTCTTCTCCTTGATGAGGGCCGAAATCTCCGCAGAGAACCATTGAGGCTTATTGTTTCTTTGCCGTTTACTTACTGATTTAACATAGCGGATTGTTGCTTCTTGTATGGTGGCTTTCAAAGTCGACCACATTTCTTCTACATTATCGATCCCTGCTTGGCTTTGCAGCACCTGGTGAACGAAGTCTCCCATTTCTTTGAAGTTTGTGTCCTTGAATTTGAGAACCTTGGTCAGTGTAGTAGATTTAGTGAAACCTTTCCTGAGATTGAACCACACCATGTTATGGTCACTGGAGGCCAATGTGTCGCCCACCGAGACCTCTGAGACACTTTCTCCATTGGTAAGTATCAGGTCCAGAATTGCCTGATCCCTTGTTGGTTCCAACACCAATTGCCTGAGTCTTGTTCCCTTCATAGAGTTTAATAGCCTCCTGCTGCTGCTGGAAGCAGAGGAAAGCGTGTCCCAATCCACATCAGGCATGTTGAAGTCACCTAACAATACTATGTCCCCACGTAAGGTGATATTCTCTATGTCTCCGATTAATTCCATATCTAGGTCATCCTGTTGTCTAGGGGGTCTGTATATTACGCCGAGATACAGGCATTTGTCCTTCCCTCTGGCTAAGTTTACCCAAAGGGATTCCCCAGTGTATTGGACATCTGTGATTCTGGTGACTTTAATGTCATCTTTAGTATATAATGCTACACCTCCTCCCATTTTACCCTCCCTGTCCCGGCAGAGCAAGTTGTAACCCGGTATGACCATATCCCACCCATGGGAGTCCGTGAGCCAGGTCTCAGATATCGCCACCACATCCAGGTCGGCATTCCTCATTTCTGTTTCTAATTCCAGGATCTTGTTTCCCAGACTGTGGGCATTTACATACATAGCCCTCCATGTTGTATGTTTGTTATGTCTCAGTGGGGATGTTCCCGCTTGAGCTACTTGGACACCTTTAGCATTATTCACGTGTTTTGAACTTTCCCTAGTCCCAGAGCTACAACGTGCACCTATCCCGGACTCCTCAGACCCAGAACTACAGTGTGTTTCTATCCCTGACTTGGAAATTTGTGTACCCTGTGGGGATATTCCTGCTTGGGCTACTTGAACTCCTTTAGTGCAACTTGCAATGTATGTTCTCTCGCTGGGCCCAGAATTACCAAGTATACTCCCTCTAGACCCTGAATTACAATGTGACCCAGAAATATAATGTGAGCCAAAAAAACTCACCTGTTCCTGAAATATTTAGACAGCTGACCCGTTCCTCTACTTCCCCCTCTATAATGGTTCTCCTTCCTATCCCCCTCCTGTTTTCCAATCCCTTAACTTCTCTCAACTTGTACTTCTCTAATCTTTTGTAAACCGCATAGAACTTAACGGTATTGCGGTATATAAACTGTTATTATTATTATTATTTGCTGTTACCCTCTCAATGGAATGGTACTTTTCCTTTAACCTGGGCACCTGATAACAATCCCACAAGATCTTACTCAGCTTCATGAGGTAAATATACAACCTTTACTGGATAAGACTAAATCACGTTTTTTGTTATGGCATCATTTTCCAATTTCATTGATGGGGCGTATTGCTCTATGTAATATGATTATATTGGCGTATTGCTCTATCTAATATGATTATATTGCCTCAATAGTTGTATGTTTACCAGATGCTCCCTCTTATTTTTTATCAAAGAATTACGATACAATTGAATAAATTTATTTGTGGATTTCTATGGCTAAGGGTGGTCGGTCTCATCTACCTTTGAATACGTTAGCTCTATCAATAAATAAGGGTGGCCTTGGTTTACTATCTTTACACCAATTTGTGGAGTCTTGTCATTTAAGGTATATACATGATTGGTTTCTCACTACATCTTATTTTTCTTGGACTCCAGTGGAACTTTGTTTTTGGAAGCCTTTTCATTTTAGTTACCTTTTGCATTCTTCTAGTTTCAAGTTTCAAGTTTATTTACATTTGATGTATCGCTTATAAAAATATCTAAGCGATGTACAATTTAAAAACCAACAGATTGTGGTAATACATATAGTTTATATAACTTATACAATTAACAAAACAATTTGGACAAACATGAATAGGTAGAAAGGAAGGGGAAAGTTACAATTGCATTGTCTGTTAGAATTTACATAAAATGGAATATACAATAGGTATAAATGGGATGAGGTGAGAAGAAAATATTAGAAAGAAATAAAAAATCTAAGATAGGTCATGTCATAAATCAAATGCAAATGCATCTTGAAATAAATAAGTTTTTAACAATCTTTTAAAAGAGATAAGATCTTTTTCGTTTTTAATAAAATTAGGAAGAGAGTTCCACAATGAAGGGGCCACCACTGAGAACATATCATTACGTCTAGTGCCGATTATTCTTAATGAAGGGACTGAAAGCTGATTAGATGAGGATGATCTTAGAGATATGGGACAATCATTTTTGATATAAATTGGGGTTCATTTGTGATTAATGTTTTATAAACTAGGAATAAGGTTTTAAAAGTGATTCGATGAGAGATTAGAATCTGCTTTCCTGAAGAACTCTTATTACTTTTTGCTGGCCCCTTTGAGTTACTTAGCATCAAATTTATAATAAACTGTCAATTAATTTTCAAATCACTCCCTTGCTACCTAAAAGGGGCAATGGATCATTTCAACCTGGTATATCATCATCTGGTTTTAGAGCAGAAAAGAGAGGGACTAAGAATGATAAAGAAGGGGATCACGAACAGATCGGAGAAGGATATCATGCCGCTGTACCAGGCCATGGTATGCCCTCACCTGCTGCCTCCAGCACTGGTCGCCGTACATGAAGAAAGACACGATACTACTCGAAAGGGTCCAGAGAAGAGCGACTAAAATGGTTAAGGGCTGGAGGAGTTGCCGTACAGTGAGAGATCGAAACAATCAAAATCCTGAAAGGAATAGACTTAGTAGATAAAGACAGACTGTTCACCCTCTCCAAGGTAGGGAGAACAAGAGGGCACTCTCTAATGTTGAAAGGGGATAGATTCCGTACAAACGTAAAGAAGTTCTTCTTCACCCAGAGAGTGGTGGAGAGCTGGAACGCTCTTCCGGAGTCTGTTGTAGGGGAAAACACCCTCCAAGGTTTTAAGACTAAGCTGGACAAGTTCCTGCTAAATAGGAACGTACGCAGGTGAGGCTGGACTCATTTAGAGCACTGGTCTTTGACCTGGGGGCCGCCGCGTAAGCGGACTGCTGGGCAGGATGGACCACTGGTCTAACCCAGCAGTGGCAATTCTTATGTTCTTTCTTACTTGTATCAGATTCTTAAAGATGATGGTACTCTGCCAACTTGTTCTCAGCTGCATGCTGAATATGGGTGGTCTCATTTGGATACTTTTTCATATTTTCAATTGCTATTTTATGTATCTTCACTAAATTCTAAATTTTTATGTTCTACAAATTTGAGACTCTATCGGAGGTACTTTGGTTAGAGGCTCAAATGATAGTACCTTTAAAATATTTTAGGCATTCAATGTTGGAATTTTCTCATTTCATGAATTATGATAAAGTGGTCTCTGATTGGAGTATTGAGTTACAAATAAATTTACAAGGTGCTCATATTAAGCGTTTTTTTGCAATTATTATATGGTTTATTACCTGACATTTCATTTTTTGAAATGGGTTACAAATTTATTTGTCGATTGTATATAGCACATTGGAAAGCCTATAGTGCAACTATTATATCTGTGAGCTCTTGTTTGAAGTGTAATCACCCAAAAGCGACATTATCCCATATGTTTTGGGAGCGTCCTTTGGTTCTAAGTTTTTGGCAAAGGTTTTTTCTAAAGTCAGCAATATGTGGCAAGTACCGTGGTATTGTAATAATTATAACCTATTTTGGATTTTTGATATTCAACATCCAATACCTAAAGGTTATAAAGGTTTTTTTGAAAAGAGTTATTTTTATAGGTTTAAAAACTATTCTTTATTTATGGATAAAATCTGTGGGTCTGACTTATGGTCAATGGAGAGCTCGTATGTTGCATCTTATATGTAAGAACATAAGCAATGCCTCTGCTTGGTTAGACCTGAGGTCCATCGTGCCCAGCAGTCCGCTCACGCGGCGGCCCAACAGGTCCAGGACCTGTGCAGTAATCCTCTATCTATACCCCTCTATCCCCTTTTCCAGCAGGAAATTGTCCAATCCTTTCTTGAACCCCAGTACCGTACTCTGCCCTATTGCGCTCTCTGGAAGCGCATTCCAGGTGTCCACCACATGTTGGGTAAAGAAGAACTTTCTAGCATTCGTTTTGAATTTGTCCCCTTTCAAATTTTCCGAATGCCCTCTTGTTCTTTTATTATTCGAAAGTTTGAAGAATCTGTCCCTCTCTACTCTCTCTATGCCCTTCATGATCTTATAAGTCTCTATCATATCCCCTCTAAGTCTCCTCTTCTCCAGGGAAAAGAGACCCAGTTTCTCCAATCTCTCAGCGTATGAAAGGTTTTCCATCCTCTTTATCAGACGCGTTGTTCTCCGAACCCTCTCGAGTAACGCCATGTCCTTCTTAAGGTATGGCGACCAATATTGGACGCTGTACTGCAGATGCAGACGCACCATCGCCCGATACAATGGCAGGATAACTTCTTTCATTCTGGTTGTAATACCCTTCTTGATTATGCCTAGCAATCTGTTTGCCTTCTTAGCGGCTGCTGTGCACTGTGCCGTCGGCTTCATTGTCATGTCCACCATTACCCCCAAGTCCCTTTCTTGGGTACTCTCATTTAATAACATCCCTCCCATCGTATAGTTGTACCTCGGGTTTCTGTTTCTCACATGTAATACTTTACATTTCTCAACGTTGAACTTCATCTGCCATCTCGTCGCCCATTCCCCTAGTTTGTTCAAGTCCCTTTGCAATTTCTTCGCAGTCCTCTTTAGTCTGAGCTCCACTAAATAGTTTGGTGTCGTCTGCAAATTTTATTATCTCACACTTTGTCCCTGTTTCTAGATCATTTATGAATATGTTAAATAGCAGCGGCCCGAGCACCGAGCCCTGCAGGACCCCACTCATGACCCTCCTCCAGTCCGATTAGTGGCCCTTCACTCTTACCCTCTGTTTCCTACACGCCAACTAGTTTCTGATCCATCTATGTATGTTTTCTTCCACCCCTTGGTTCTTCAGTTTCCGGAGTAGGCGTTCATGGGGCACCTTGTCAAAGGCTTTTTGGAAATCTAGATATATGATGTCTATGGGGTCTCTGTTGTCCATCCGTTCGTTAATTCCTTCGAAGAAGTGCAATAAGTTCGTTAGGCAATAAGTTCGTTAGGCAATAAGTTCCCTGCAGAAACCATGTTGGCTGGTTATCAGAAATTCGTTTCTTTTAAAATGTTGCTTCCGCCATTTTCCCCAGAACCGAGGTCAGGCTCACCAGTCTGTAGTTTCCCGGGTCACCTCTTGATCCCTTTTTAAAGCAGGGAAGACGTATTTCTCATGATTTGGAAACCTTTATTAAATACGCTGACACCTACTGCACGAAGTCGTGTTTTATTGAGTAGATCATAAGCCCGTTACATTAACGGGTGCTAGATAATATGTCTTTCTGTCTCTCCCTACCCCTGTCTTTTTCTTTCTGTCTCTTTCCCTCCCGCTGTCTTTCTTTCTGTCTGTCTCTCTCCCTGGCCACCTTTGTCTGTCTGTCTCTCTCCCTGCCCCTGTGTCTTTCTTCCTTTCTTTCTGTCTCCCTCCCCACTTCCCTGTGCAGAAGCCGAAGCAGCATTCCCTCCCCCTCCATTTCCCTGTGCAGCAACAGGATTTCTCCATCCCCCCTTCTCTTCTCAAGGTCTGGCCGACTCCCTTGCTGGAGTTATTTTTAAGTTTAAAGGTGCCCCGGCGGCTCCTCTAACGATCCCCGCTTGGCAGTTCAATGAGAGCCACAGCATTAAAACGGAGCCCTCTCTCGGGCAGTGGATTTGCTCACCGTTGTAAAGCCTTGGGATTTTTGAAGCTTCCGTCTGGCCTGCTCCCTGCATGCCTTGCCGTAGTGTATTTTTAAGTTGAAAGACGCGGTGGCAGCTCCTCTCACTATCCCCGCCTGCGTCGGACTTCCGACGCAGGTGGGGATCATGAGAGGATCCACCGCCGCGTCTTTCAACTTAAAAATACACTACGGCAAGGTGAGCAGGGAGCAGGCCAGATCGGACAACAGCACGGAAAACAGAACCCTAAGCGCACATGCGCATTCCTACCTACTGATCACGGAAAATGGAACACGCAAGTAGGAGTGCGCATGCGCACTTAGGGTTTTATTATAGTAGATATATAGATATATATATATATATATGCAGTCTTGAGAAGGGGAATGAGTAGGGGGGGTTGGGAGAGGGTAATAGTCGAATAATCTTTCTTTTATTATAATTGATTTGAAACAAAGTTTATACCATTAATTTATGAATTGTTTTATTTTGTATTTATACTTATATTTTATGCATGAAGTAATTCATTTATATATTGTATACTGTATTTATTATTTATCTAATAATGATTTAAACTAAGAAGATGATCTGGGTGTCATTGTAGATAATACGCTGAGACCTGCCCAATTTACAATGGTAGCCAAAAAAGCAAACACGATGCTAGGAGTTAATATAAAAGGGATGGTAAACAAGACTAAGAGTGTTATAATGCCTCTATATTGCTCAATTGTGCGATTTCACCTTGAGTATTGTGTTCAGTTCTGGTTTCCTTATTTCAAAAAAAGATATAGTGGCACTTGAAAAGGTTCAAAGAAGAGCAATCAAGATGGTAAAGGGGATGAAACCCCTTTCGTAAGAGGAAAGACTGAATAGTTTGGAGCTTGTCAGCTTGGCAAAGAGACGGCTGATTGAAATCTACAAAATCCTGAGTGGTGTAGAATGGGTACAAGTGGATCAATTTTTTTTACTGCATCAAGATTTACAAAGAGTAAGGAACCACCCAATGAACTTACAGAGTAATACTTTTAAAACTAATAGGAGGGAATATTTTTTCACTCTGAGAATAGAAAAGCTCTGGAATATGTTGCCAAAGGATGTGGTAAGAGTGGTTAATGTAGCTAGTTTTAAAAAAGGTTTGGACAAGTTCCTAGAGGAAAAGTCCATAGTCTGCTTACCCTGGATTGGTAGTATGAAATGTTGGTACTAATTGGGTTTTTGCCAGGTAATTGTGACTTGGATTGGCTTCCATGAAGACATGATACTGGGCTATTCTTATGTACCTCAGGTACCAGGTCTTCTAGGGAACAGTGTCATGTCAACCCAACAACATGTACTTCGTTTGCTATGCCTTGGTTCTTCTTGAACATGTACAGAATGGGGTTCTAATTCAAATAGTGTGATAGGAAAAATAATTTAATAACAATGAAAGGTGATTGTCATTCTGAAAACCAGGAGAGAAGGGAGGTCCCAACCTAACCTGCAGTAGAAATCCAACCAAGAGCAAACAAAACAAAACTGCAGATCTGTACAAGACATAGGCGAAATTTATTGTGACAAAATAATAATATGCAAACCCTTTTACCAATCAAGGGACCCGACACGGTCCGTGTTTCGGACAAACCTTCATCAGGGGTCCATGGTAAAAAAGGAAAGCAAAAAAAGTCACAAAAATTGTAGAGTAGCAGCAAGGTTTTAGCGACGTCGAGACGGCTCATTGCAGTTAGTGAATCTCGACGTCGCTAAAACCTTGCTGCTACTCTACAATTTTTGTGACTTTTTTTGCTTTCCTTTTTTACCATGGACCCCTGACGAAGGTTTGTCCGAAACACGGACCGTGTCGGGTCCCTTGATTGGTAAAAGGGTTTGCATATTATTATTTTGTCACAATAAATTTCGCCTACGTCTTGTACAGATCTGCAGTTTTGTTTTGTTTATTCTGAAAACCAACCAGGCTTTTTCAGCCATCTCAGAGAGACAAACTTTCCCTGTCTTCCATTTTATATAATTAACATCTATCTTACTATTCCCCTGTTAACCTAAAATTCATATATTAAAAACAAATTTAGCCCTGTCAGTATGACACTGGGGGGTTCCAACGTTTGATCTGATGGTGTTGGTGGCTAGCAAGAAAGTTCCTTGCTTTTTCATCTAATTATTTATTTATTCCATTTTCTATTCCATTTTCCCCAAAGAGCTCAGAACAGGTTATACACTCTAGTGCAGCCCAGACCTTGTACCGGGCTGTTATACATCTTTTCTCCTTGATCCATGATTGTCAGGATCATCTGGAGGATAGCAGACCATCCAGGGTAGATGATTCTTGGTACCCTGAATTGATCGCTTTGCCCTTGGTATGCAGTCTGGTCATGCTTCAGATGGTACAGTGAGTCAAGCTTCCATTACTTAAGGGTCTTCTCGTTCGGGTTCTAGTAGCCCTTGGGGATCCAGAACACTTTGGTCTTATGGCATGAGCGTGCAGTCTTAGTGCACAAGGGGTATTCAGATGTGGTCATTACTAATCTTCTAAAGAAGAGTCAAGAAGCCTTCAACGGTGGCGGCATATGCCAAGGCTTGGAAGTCTTTCCAGAGTTGGTGCGCTGGAGAGGGAGTTGAGCCGTCTCAGGCTCCTTTTTCAGCGAATCTAGCATGCTAGTAAAAGGTCTATTGGTCTGTTCTTTTAAGGTTTAAGTGGGAGGTTTGTCATGTTTCAGAAGTTGTCTGGAGGATGTTTTGTTGCCTTCTCATCCCAACTTAGGCTTTTAAAAGGCGTTAAAAAGCTGAAGCTGCCGGTGCAGCTGCCCTTTCCAATATGGAATCTTAACCTTGTCCTGCATTCCCTGGGCAAAGCTCCTTTTGAGCCTTTAAAGAAAATAACACTCATGGATATTGCTATCAAGACAGTATTTCTGGTGGCTGTTTCCTCAGCGAGAAGTTTGTTAGAGCTTCAGGCTCTTTTGTGCAAGGAACCTTTGATTCACTGAGGCAGATGTTTCACTGCACATGGTCCCTTCCATGTGAATCAGGAGGTTCGGCTACCCGCTTTTCATTCATCAAGAAAAGGGATAAAGTGTTAACCTTGCTGGATGTCTGCAGAATTTTCATCTGGTATCTGGAAGTGACATAACCCTCTTGTCTTTTGGATCATCTCTTTGCATTAACTAATCCTAGCTGACTAGAGAAGCCAGCCTCTAAGGCTTCTGTTGCAAGGTGGATTTGTGTAGTTCCTCGGTATATGTCAGGTGCAGTAAACAGCCTCCATTTTCTTTGTGAGCACACTCTTAAGGGGATGGCTCCTTCATGGGTGGAGTCCCAGGTAGTTTGTAGGGTAACATAAGAATTGCCGATGCTGGGTCAGACCAGTGGTCCATCGTGCCCAGCGGTGGCCCCCAGGTCAAAGACCAATGCTCTAAATGAGTCCTGCCTCACCTGCATACGTTCTAGTCCACTCTCCATACATTTACTGAGTTTTATAGCGTGAATGTAATGACTCGTGCAGATACCACTTTTGGGTCTTCTGTTTTGTCAGCAGGCTCCTTTATCCTGCCCTAGACTTGAGGGACTGCTTTGGTATGGTCCACTGGTCAAGACTCGTATGTCTTTTACACTGGAAAGGAAGGTTAGGTACTTAACTCAATAATCTTCTTTGTAGTAGAAAGGCCTATGAGTTTTGACCTCCCTCCCTCCCTGTCGAATTTTCATGTCTCCTGCTCACTGTCTCAGATATTGGTATACTTGGGTGTACACTTAATCTGCTGCTGCTTCAGGGTCCACAAAGTGTTGTTTATCCTGGACAGCTCAGTAGTTTTTAGATGGGCACCAGGGTGGGGGGCAAGTACCACACAGCTAAAATTCTTGCTGTGTCATTAAAAAAAAAAAATTACATGAAATAAGAGTTCATATCTGCCTGACGTGGAGGTATCGTTGTTACTTCAGTATTTTGTGCCTGTTGGCGCTGTGGTATGGTTTTTTTAATGTTCATTTTCTAATCAATTTTCTTTAAGGTCAGAGCGGGCTTGGGCTGAGCAGGGTGTTCCCCTCTTCTTTCTTTATATTGATTTCTCAACTGCTTTGTTACGAACTGAGGATCACAGAGCAGTGTCAGGAGGAGAAGCCAAAAAATGTAGATGTCTTCTACAGAATCTTGCAAGTAGGGGAGCACAAACCACTGGTCAAGACTCTTATGCCTTTCTACTAGTAAGAAGATTATCAAGGTAAGTACCTAATCTTCCACTTGGACTGGCAGGGCTTTGACATCCCCAACAGGAAAGGAATGATGCCTAATATGAGGATGAGGTTGAGGAAATGCGTGCCCCCCTTTCTCTTTGCTGGCTATGCCATACATTTAATCGCCCAGTTAAAATTTGTTATTTGAAATTCAGCCCTAAACTACACAGATCATAAAAACATGATAGCATATAAAGGCCAAATGGCCAGTCCAGGTCTGCCCATCAGCATCCACTATTCTCCTCCTCTCCCTAAATAGATCCCTGATATCCCACCTCTTATTACCACACATAAAGCAACATTAAATTACTTCTTTGCTACACAAAGCACAGACCTTTACCAAATACAGAACAAGAATCACAAATAGAAATTGAACTGGGAACCTCAAGAAACTAAGCAGCAAGTATTATGACACTGGAAAAATACAATCAGATATGCACTTATTTCTGTACTGAACATACAGGGATCCCTGGCCCAGGTCCACCCAAAATTAGCCATCTTCTTTGATGTGGCTGGTGGAGATCTGTGGTGCATCTCTGTTAAAATTTGCTTTCTGTAGATGTGTGCTTTGGGCAGATGGTATGTAGATATGACAAATTAACCTATTAACAGTTTGTTTTTTTCATTTTGTGCTAATTGCATGTCTCTTAAGCTAGTTATGGTAGAAATGTGGTAACGAAATCCAGGCAGAAGAACTGCTTTAAATATTACTAGATCACAGCATAATCGCTGATAGGTAGGGAGAGATGGTAGACTTTTTTTTCTTTTTCTTTTTTTGTATTGTGTAGGTTATCCCTTTCTTTTGTGTGTAACTGCTTCAACAAAAAGATGACCTCTGTAGGTTAAGGTTCTCCTGTTGTTTTTGCAGGCGAGGAACTGGTGCTTTTAAATCACGCATTGGACTGTCTTCACCTCCACCAATAATAAACAGCAAGTATGGCCTGCGAGAGACAGATAAACGCTTAAACAGACTGAAGAAACTAGAGGATGGCAGCAAGAATTGTGACAGCCAATCTGTAAGCTCCAACACGGATGCAGATACCACTCAGGAAAAATCCAACGCAAATGCATGTAAGGAACATAGTAGTTGGCCCCTTCTTCCTTTTTATGGGTCTAAAAAAATACTAGGCCTGTGCTGTGAGAGAAGGCTGCTGGGGTTCTAACTGAGCTATCCTTTACAATGTTGAGTGCTTTGTGCATTCAGTGACATCCTATTTCAGAACAAATCTACTTGACTCTTATAACTTGGGGTTAAGTGTCAATTGAGCAAGTAATTTTTGATAGAACACTTGTTCACTGATGCAATAAAGGTTACTTACTTGGGAACAATTGGAAAATGTATGCATAGTGCATAGAACAAAATATGAGAGAGAAATGAACTCTGGTGCAAGAATGGGCTGCTGTTGGATTCAGTGCAGAGATTTTCATCAGTGATTACAAGACAGACTGCTGCTTAGTTAGGGGATGACTATATGCTCAGGTAAATCTTTTCATACTCTGGTAACTTATGAGATGATTGGATTTATTTCGGTTTATTCACATCGTATTTAGTAGTAGCACAGATTGAGGTGGCAAAATGGTGCCTACGTATGCGCTTTAGGCTACATTACATTACATAACATTACAATACGGATTTCTATTCCGCCTATACCTTGCAGTTCAAGGCGGATTACAAAAGATTTGACTGGACATTTTCCAGAGATGATCACATTACAGAGGATTTTACTGGTACATTTTCCAGTGAGTGATACAAATTTTTTTTTTTTTTTTTTCTTGGGGATCTTATGGGTTGGATAGAAAGCTGACAGTGCCTAGCAGTGTGATATTAGCAAATGGAACACAGTTAGAGTAGGCAAGATTACAATCTTTTTATGGTCTGTTTATTATGAAGGGTGATTAGGTGTGATTACTTGGGGGAGGATTGTCTGGTGGTAGATGAGTTCAGTCGAGGTAGGTGAATTTTCTGGAGGTAGTGAACTTAGCTTGGAGGTAGGTGAAGTGGTTTAAGGTTTTTGGATGAATTTTTTAAAAAGCAGGGTTTTGATTTCTTTACGGAATGTTTTGAAGTCGTCCGATGTTGTCAGCAGGTGGAGATGGAATGGTTGAGTTTTGCTGCTTGTGTTGCCAGAAGGTTGTCAAACATTTTCTTGCGTTGTGTGCCTTTGAGTGGGAGGGAAGGCAAAAGGATTTGGGTTCTTCTTTGTCTTGTGGTGGAGATCTGGTTTAAGCGATTGTTTAGGTAGGATGGGGATAGAGCCTTGTATTGCTTTGAATAATAGGCAGAGGAATTTGAATTGAATTCGTGCTTGTATGGGTAGCCAGTGGGAGTCTAAGAAGGCGGTTGTTATGTGATTCATATTTTCTAAGTGAGTTAGATCAGTCTGAGGCGGTGTTTTGTATGGTCTGGAGTTGCTTTATCATAATGGCTGGACAAGGAAGATATAGGGAGTTGCAATAGTCCAGCAGAGACCTAAGACTAGGGATTGTACGACTAGTCTGAATTGTGTTTGGTTGAAGAATTTTCTGATTTTGCGTAGGTTTCTCATGGTTAGGAAAGCTTTCTGGGTCGTCTTGTTGATTTGGGACTGCATTGTGCAACATCTGTCTATGGTGACTCCTAGTAGTTTTAGTTCGGGTTGTATTGGGTATTTGGTATTTTTGATTATCAGTTCTGTGATGGTAGGAGATTTGGCTTTTTCGAGCAGGAGGAATTTTGTTTTTTTCTGAGTTTAGTTTTAGTTTATGAATCCATCATCCATTTTTCTACTGTATCTAGGGTTGTTTCCAGCTTTGCGGTGGGTGGTGGGCTCTGAAGGGTCGAAGGGGAGGAGTATGGTGATGTCGCCTGCGTAGCTAAAGGATGTGACATTTAGGTTATCTAAGGTGGCTCCTAGGGAGGAGATAAAGAGGTTGAAGAGTGTAGGTGAGAGAGGTGATCCTTGTGGAACTCCGCAGGGATTTGCCCATGGCTCTGATTTTGATATCATGTATTTTACCCTGTAGGTTCTTGATTTGAGGAACCCTTGAAACCAGTTGTAAACTTTGCCAGAGATCCCTATGGCGTCGAGTATCTGTAGTAATATGGTGTGGTCAACTAGGTCAAATGCAGCAGAGAGGTCGAGTTGTATTAGTATCATCTTTTTTCCTTTACTGATGTGTTGCCGGGCTGTATCTAGAAGAGAGACAAGTAGTGTTTCTGTACTATGGTTGGTTCGAAATCCTGATTGTGAGGGGTGGAGTAGGTTATGTTTTTTCCAGGTAGATTGTGAGGTATTGTGTGACTAGGCCTTCTATTATTTTGACGTATATTGGAATTGAAGCAATAGGTCTGTAGTTGGAGGGGCTATCTATTGGGCCTTTGTGATCTTTCATGATTGGGGTGATTAAGATCTCTCCTAAGTCCTGTGGGAATTGGCCTTCTGTTAGTGTGGTTTGAATCCATAACATAAAGTTGGTTTTGAATGTGGTGGAGGCGTTTGATAACAGGTAGGTGGGGCAATTATTAGTTCGCTGGAGGCATGGCTGTATTTGTTGTAGAGTCGGTTCATATCCGACCAAAGTAGGATTGGGAAGTTGGACCAGCTTCTGTCTGCTACGATGGCTTCGCCTGTTATTGGGTTTGTTGTTATCTTTTCGAGATGGGTGGGTGTTATCGATGAATGCGGTTCTGATTTTAGTGATTTTGTTTTTGAAGTAGTCTGCTAGGTGGATGGCTGTCGGTGGGTGGGTACCTTGAGTGGCAAGATAAGGTTTAGTATCAGTGAGGTTCTTTACTAGGTTGAATAGCTTTTTTGTGTCTGGGATTTTTGTGCCTATCATTTTGGAGTAGTAGGCTTTCCGTTTTTCCTTGAGTTTGGTTTTATATTGGTTAATTTGATTTCTCCATGCAGTTTTAGTGTGTTTTAAGCTCTTATTTTTTTTCCAGTCTCTCTCTAGTTGTCTGCAGAGCTTTTTTGATTGGAGGAGTTCGGAGTCGAACCATTTATCAAGAAGGTCTACATATTTTAAATTTTAATTTTTCATGGGGCTAGTTCATTCAGGATGGTTTCGCTTATGGTTCGCCATTGGGATATGAATTCGTTGGGGGCTGTGTTGGTGATGGAGTGGTCTGCTTTGTCCCAGAATGTGGGGGGGTTCAATTTTTTGGCGTGTTTTGAAGGAGGTTTTTTTTTGGCGGTTGTTTGTTGATGTTTTGAGGCCAGTTGATGTTAAAGGTGTATTCATAGTGGTCTGACCAGAGTGAGGGGTGCCAGGCCCCATTTGAGATATGGATTTTGGGTTTGTGGGGGTGTTGGGTCATGTAAGCAGCGACATCTAGTTGGTGGCCTTTTTCGTGTGTGGGTTGGGGGTCGAGGATCTGGTAGTTCAGTGCTTTGAGGTATGAGAGTAAATTTATTACTTGTTTAGAGGTGTGATCTTCAAGATGGAGGTTTATATCTCCTAGGATTAGATTATGAGGTGAGGTTAGGGAGTTCTGGTAAATAAATTCTTCGATATCTTGTTTGTTGTCATTCCATTTTCCTGGTGTTGAGTAACAGAGGATGCATGTTAGTGTTCCTGTGAGAGAATCATCGGATAGTTGACAGGCTAGGAGATCTAGGTGAGGGGTGGTGTGTTTGTCTAGGGTCTTTATATTGATGTTGTTTTTGAGTATGATGGCTAGACCTCCACCACGTTTTTTTTTTCCTGCAGATCAGTTCTATTTTGTAACCTATAGGGCATAGTTCTGTGATGGTGGGATCGGATTCCGAGGTTAGCCAGGTTTCGGATAGGAATAAGCAGCTTAGTTGCTTTTTAACTATCCAGTCCTTAATGAGGTCTGCTTTTGTGCTTATTGATCTGATGTTCATGTATGCGCAGGATAATGAGATGTTGAGAGTTTGGGGAGTGGGTGAGCGGTTTGGGTGGAGGAGATTTTCTTTGGTTTGTGGATGATGGTTGCGGTTTTCTGGCTTTGGTTTTGGAGGTGGTCTTTTTCCCCAGCTGGTTGGTATGCTGATTGTGGTTGAGTGAGGAGCAATCTATCAGGTTTCTGGGTGAATGAAGTTTTCTGGTAGGTAGTGGGAACCTTTGGGATTCTGTTAAGGTTGGGATAGAGGATGTGTGATAACCTTCTGTTTTTCTGTTGGTTAGAAGTAGGAAGAGTAGTAGATGTAGGAGTACGTTTGTTGAAAAGTTGGGAGGCATGGTGGTGTTTGTGTAGGGTGCAGGAGGTTTTGCTGTTTGGTAACTGGTGTGATGTGCAGGTTGGGAGGTGTGGGGATGTTAGGGGAGGAGGAGGCGTTTTTATTTTATTTTTTTTCCCTTTTGTTCTGTAGCGTCTGTGTCCTTCAGTAGTGAGTTCAGAGATGGGTGAGTTTTCTTCCCACTGTTGTGAGAAGTGGAGCTCTTCTTTGAATTGTGAGGGTCCCTACTGGTTCGGGGGAATACTATCAAAGTTAAGTAGGAATGGGAAGCACCAACGAAGAGTGTCAGCTATAGCAGTTTGTCTGTGCTTGTCAGGATATTAGGGGATAGACAGTACTAGTATCTTCTCAGACTATAAGGAGGACGTATAGATTATTTTGGGGCTAAACAGTAACTATCAACTTATTCGTCTGTATAGGTTCTTATGGAGATAAACATTACTAACAACTTATCAGTCTGTATAGGTTCTTATGGAGATAAACAGTACTAACAACTTATCAGTCTGTATAGGTTCTTATGGAGATAAACAGTACTAACAACTTATCAGTCTATAGGTTCTTATGGAGATAAACAGTACTAACAACTTATCTGTCTGTATAGGTTCTTATGGAGATAAACAGTACTAACAACTTATCAGTCTGTATGGTTCTTATGGAGATAAACAGTACTAACAACTTATCAGTCTGTATAGGTTCTTATGGAGATAAACAGTACTAACAACTTATCAGTCTGTATAGGTTCTTATGGAGATAAACAGTACTAACAACTTATCATGTTATACAGGTTATTTTGAGGATTTCAAGGGATGTCGCTTCAATAAGTGTCGCTTCACAAAGGCGCACCGTTGGTGCTGCTCGCTTTTTAAGAGTAGGCCCCCGCTGGATTCGGGGGGGGGGGGGGGCGGAAACGGCTCAACGCCCCTGCAGGATCGGGCTCCTGCCTCGATTCCTGCCTGCCCGCTGGATCGGTGAGGAGGTCAGGATCTTTTAAATGCAGCTTCCACGCTGCTCGCTTTTAGAGTAGGCCCCCGCTGGATTCGGGGGGGGGGGGGGGGGGGGCGGAAACGGCTCAACGCCCTGCCTCCTGCCTCGATTCCTGCCTGCCCGCTGGATCGGTGAGGAGGTCAGGATCTTTTTAAATGCAGCTTCCACGCTGCTCGCTTTTTAAAGTAGGCCCCCGCTGGATTCGGGGGGGGGGGGGGGCGGAAACGGCTCAACGCCCCTGCAGGATCGGGCTCCTGCCTCGATTCCTGCCTGCCCGCTGGATCGGTGAGGAGGTCAGGATCTTTTTAAATGCAGCTTCCACGCTGCTCGCTTTTTAAAGTAGGCCCCCGCTGGATTCGGGGGGGGGGGGGGGCGGAAACGGCTCAACGCCCCTGCAGGATCGGGCTCCTGCCTCGATTCCTGCCTGCCCGCTGGATCGGTGAGGAGGTCAGGATCTTTTTAAATGCAGCTTCCACGCTGCTCGCTTTTTAAAGTAGGCCCCCGCTGGATTCGGGGGGGGGGGGCGGAAACGGCTCAACGCCCCTGCAGGATCGGGCTCCTGCCTCGATTCCTGCCTGCCCGCTGGATCGGTGAGGAGGTAGGTTTGGCCAATGCTAGGTGGCCTAAAGCTCCTAAATAAGTGCAATTCACATAAAGATAGGTGGATGACATGTAGACCTGGAAAACCCTGGCTTAAATTTCAGCCACCTATCTTTGCTGGGGGATCCTGAAACTAGACTGCAGCTTGACATCAGCTGATCGTGGCAGAGATATCTCTGATCAGCTGAGGGCAAGTTAGATGCACATCTCCTCAAAAGATGTATAGAAGGATACGGGTGACTAAGTTTTTGCCAGATTACACCTGGCTGGGCCTCCGCATAAGCGGATCGCCGGACTTGATAGACCTAAGGTCTGATCCGGAGATGGCAGTTCTTATGAATCACCAAAACTGCGACTTCGGGGAATCATGCCAGCTCAGGTGATTGGGGGAAATTCCCCTGCTGAGATCAGCTCAGCCACACCCCCAATTGGCAGGAGTGATGGCCACTCCCTCCTGCCAGAGAAACCCCCCCAAAAAAAATCGGAAGGGGGGATGCCCAGTCCCTCCTGCCTGAACAACCCCCTCCTCATCCTCTATGCCTTTACTAGAAGACTGGCAAGAGGGGTGCGCATTACCCCTGCCTGCAGGTCCGCTTCTTCAAAATGGTGGGCCGCCCATCATGGCCATAGGCCCCTCCCAGTACTTGCAAGGATGCACAGACAAGACCCACCATTTTGAAGAGTTGGGCCTGCTGGCATTAGGGAATGGGCATTCCTCTTGCCGGTCTTCCAATAAAGGTATGGAGGGTGTTTGGGGGAGGTCATTCAGGCAGGAGGGAGTGGGATCCCACCTGACGATTTCGGGTGTGGAGAGGCGTTGTTGGATGGGGAGTCATCACACAGGAGAGAGTGAGCTTACCTCCTGCTGATTTGGGGGGGGGTGTTGTTCAGGCAGGAGGGGAGTGGGCAATCTTCCTGCTGATTTCGGGTATCAGGGGGTGTATTCAGGCAGGATTGGTGGGGGAGGTTTTCTACTCACCGTAGCTAGCTGAGCTGCTCATGGCAGAGGAATTTCCCCTGATCAGCTGAGTTGGCAGACTCCCTGAAACTGCAGTTTCAGGGAGTCCTATCGGCTCAGCTAATTGGGGAAGATTCCCCTGCTGCGATCAGCTGATGGCAAGCTGCAGTCTAGTGACACGAGATGTCTATACCGTGAGTCTCATTTATTAAAACAATGAATATAAGGTGTAAAAGTCCTAGGTTTTTATAAAGACCATATGAAGTCCCAGGTGAAAAGAATCCTAGGAAAGTCCCAACCAGGATCCGGGTTTCGGCAAACAAAATTGCCTTCCTCAGGGGACAATGTGTACGTAGTCTTCTCGTTATAAATTGAAAGCGTGTTGGTGTTCTGAAACCAAAAGCGCCAATAGGCAGGATTGGTGGAAGGTCTTCTACTCTCTTTGAGAAGGCTGTATATCTGAGCTGTAATTGATTTTCTGATACTGGTATAAACAAAATCTGACCAATGGATATTGTCAACTTAGTTTAGTTACAAGTAACATAAAACTAAGGTTGGACACATTTCTGGAGAGACTTGGTTTATTACAGTGTAAACTATGTGAAAAATATCCTCCTAGTCTTTCTATGTAGATACAGCTTTATTTTAAGAACATAAGAATTGCCATATCAAGCTCAGTAACCTGTTTCCAAAAATGGTCAACCCAGGACTCAAGTACCTAGCTAGATCCCAAGTAATAAAACAGTTTTTATTCTGCTTATCCTAGGAACGAGCAGTGGATTTCCCCAAGCCATCTCAATAATGGCCTATGGGCTTCTCTTATAAGAAATTGTACAAACCTTTTTTAAACCCTGTTGATCTAACTGATTTCACCACATTCTCTAGCAACGAATTTCAGAGTTTAATTACAAATTGTGTGAAGAAATATTTTCTTCAGTTTGTTTTAGATCTACTATTTAGTAGCTTCATCGCATGCTCCCTAGTTCTAGCATTTTTGGAAAGAATAAATAAGCGATTCACATCTACCCTTTCCACTCCACTCAGTATCTTATAGACCTCTATCATATCACCCCTGAGCCATTTCTTCTCCAAGCTGAAGATCCCTAGCTAATTTAGCCTTTCCTCATAGGGAAGTCATCCCATCCTTTTTATCATTTGCATTGCCCTTCTCTGTACCTTTTCTAATTCTGCTATACCTTTTTTGAGCTTGGAATTCTGTAATTGAGTAAGGAAGGATTTCCTGACACCCCCATTTCTGCTGGAATAAATTAAAGACACTGGATAAAATACATTAAACTAAACTGTCTTGTTTCCTTAGAAATTCATTAATATTAGTACATTTCCTGCCAGAATGAAAGTAGAGAAAAAAAATCTGTTTTAATTACTCAGTTAATTTGGTGTGCATTATTTTTATGACAGAGTTCATAGTAGTGGCATGTTTCAAGTCAGCCAAGAGTGTAAATTCAAAAGAACTTCATTACTGAATATGCACTGCATTGCGCTGTGACTATAACAATTATTCAGCATACCTACCTACACTATAAATTTCTTTTTGCAACTAAAGGAAACCCTCTCTTTTTCCATTCTGATCTGTCGTCTTTGAGGTATAAACAAAATTGGGGAACTGAGTGTGGCACAGAAAGCTATTTATATAAATGATAATTATGTAGCATCTATTTTATCCACTTGCTAATTATATTTCTTGTATAATCCCACTTCATTCCAGGACCAGTAGGTTATTTCCGTCTACCCACCAGTACTTTGTAAGAAGCCTCAAAATTTCAGAGACTTAAACCTCTCCCCCTCATACCACATCACTGTGCCAGTGCCTCAGTTCCTCAGTCTTTCTTCCTACAAGCCAAGCTGTAAGAGCTTGTCTTTTCTGCTCATGTTTAATTTTGCGTATTTTGCGTTCACGGTTTTCGCCATCGTGCTGTGGAAGTTCCCTGCGAGGAATTCTTAACTGTGGGAAATCATAGACCTTAGGATTTAGTCTGTTTCGGGGGGGTTCCTTGCTTGTCAGTAAGCCCCTTGGACATCCCGCACATCAGATCGGGGACCGTTCCCTTGATCGGTATTGGTGTTACATGGTCATATTTTTTTTATTTTGTTAGAAGTTTAATCTTCTTAATTCTTTTTGGGTAATTCCTTCAAATCACTTTCAGTTTTCTACTTTTACCTTTTAAAATCCTCTCATCAAATGAATCACAATTCATTGATAAATTGCTCATCCCCTACAGTACTTCATGTTCACTTCAGTCTATAAATCAAAAACTCCTAAGAGTCCCCTCCTTGAAAATTACTGGGACATGACGACAAGACATATTCTCGGTGATGGCGCCACAGCTCTGGAATGCTATGCCACAACATTAAGAGAGGAAATTAATCTGACACGTTTTAAAAGTAATCTAAAAAGTTTCCTTTTTAAGGATGCTTTTAACCTATGTTCGGTTCTTATGCAAAATTCCTTTTTCTAATTGCACTTTTTTTATCCTTCTCCTCCCCCCCCCCAATTTTTTTTTCCTTCTCCTTTCTTCCACTCTTTTCTTTTTCCCTTTTTAGATTCCCCGCTCTATCGTTCTTTCCATATATGTTTCTCCTCTGAACTTTGAAATACTAAACTGTAGTTCTATTCTCTCCTCCCTTTTTGTATTAGTTGGTCAGTATGTCTAATTATCTACCACATTATTTTAAACTGCAAAAATATATGTTTATGTTTTATTAATTTTTTATTTTTGTATTACGCTTAATAAAACTAAATAAGCGATTCATCAAAGTCTAATAAAAATATGAAATTTGTTGAGTGCAAGCATATTGTCATTTAGCCATTGGCTAATCTGCTCTAGTTTCTGATTAATCTCGTTAAATCTTTGGGATCTATGGGGTGGAGTAGTTGTATGTCATCTACATAAGGGTAAATAGTAAATCCAATGGATTGTCCTAAGGTCAGTAAAGGGGCAATGAAGATGTTAAATAGAAGTGGGGAAAGGATTGACCCTTTTGGTATCCCGTAGTTTAGTTGGAGGGATACCAGATGAAGTTTTATCCATTATTAACTTAGGTGAGTGTTCTGAAAAATAAGAAAAAAAAACCAGTCAAGTGAGTGCCAGATCCTTTTTAAGTCAATGTAGTAGGAGCAAGTGATCAGTCGTATCTAATCTAATCTAATCCTTAGGTTTGTATACCGCATCATCTCCACGTTCGTAGAGCTCGACGCGGTTTACAGTATCAAATGCAACGGAGAGTTCGAGGGATATCAATAGTACTGATTTTCGATGATCAAGATGGTAGAGAATAGTGGTTGTTAGTCTGATCATCAAGTGTTCTGTGGAGTGATTTGTTCCTAACCCTGTTTGGTTGGGGTGTAATACATTAGATTTTTCAATGAAGTCAGATAGTTGGTTGAAAATTATTTTTTCCATAATTTTTGCTACAAAATAGAAGGTTAGCGATGGGGCGGTAATTTGGGCAATTTGATAGATTTTCCGTTGGATCTTTTTATCTTGAGGTGAATTGTAGCTTCTTTCCAATGTTTTGGGATGGTCCCTGTAGAAATGCTGGTTTTAATCATATGATGAATGTAGTTTCCAAAGATTTGGTAATCTCGGCGAGACTCATGATGGTTCTTTTGGGCCACATGGCCTCTACAGTACACGTGACTCCTTTTGCCAGACTTCACCTCAGAATTCCTCAGTGGACGCAGGTTTCCGACCCTCTGACTCGACACGTAATTTACCCTCTGGCGTAATTTACAGACCCCCAAGACAACAGGATGACCTGGATATGGAAATAATCGAAGATATAGAAAATATCACCTTGCGTGGGGACACAGTATTGCTAGGTGACTTCAACATGCCTGATGTGGATTGGGTTACACTTACCTCTGCTTCCGGCAGCAGCAGGAGGCTATTAAACTCTATGAAAGGAGCAAGCCTCAGGCAACTGGTGTTGGAACCGACAAGGGATCAGGCAATACTGGACCTGATACTTACCAATGGAGAAAGTGTCACAGAGGTCTCGGTGGGTGACACATTGGCCTCCAGTGACCACAACATGGTATGGTTTAATATCAGGAAAGGTTTCACTAAATCTACTACACTAACCAAAGTCCTCAAATTCAAAGACACAAATTTCAAAGAAATGGGAGACTTCGTTCACCAGGCTAGTGCCACTGTCTTGGCCTTTCTGCTCGACGAGTTAGTGAGCTTCAAGCATTGGTTGCGGATCCTCCTTTTACAGTGTTCCATCATGACAAGGTGGTTCTCTGCACTCATCCAAAATTCCTTCCTAAAGTGGTATCGGAGTTTCATCTCAATCAATCCATTGTTCTTCCCGTGTTTTTTCCAAAGCCTCATTCTCATCCTGGAGAATCAGCTCTTCATACTCTGGACTGTAAGCGTGCTTTGGCTTTCTATCTGGAACGCACCAAACCGCAAAGAACTGCTCCTGAACTTTTTCTCTCC
The DNA here is from genome assembly GCF_902459505.1 of Geotrypetes seraphini. Lineage (NCBI taxonomy): Eukaryota > Metazoa > Chordata > Amphibia > Gymnophiona > Dermophiidae > Geotrypetes > Geotrypetes seraphini. Next base: position 21,752,170 of record NC_047102.1, read on the forward strand.
TTTGATCTGAACAACATGATATGGTTCAATCTTGGGAAAGGCTTCACTAAATCTGCCACACTGACCAAGGTCCTCAAATTCAAGGACACAAACTTCCAAGAGATGGGTGACTTTGTTCACCAGATGCTACAAAGCCAAGTAGAAACCGATAGTGTGGAAGAAATGTGCCTAATCCCACACTTTCAGAGCTTCCTGACAGAGGGAGGCCGATCCCGTGCCTCCCTGTTTGTTGACATAATACATGGCGACTTGGTTGTCCGTGCGAATGAGGACTACACGGTCATGAAGCAGATGTTGAAAAGCATGGAGAGCAGGAGATTGATATGACACTGTCGCTCCGCACTGGAGGTTCAATAGCCTTGAGTACGGAGACCAGCCAGATGAACCCCCCCCCCAAGCGTAAGTCAAAGAGTCTGTCGTGAGCACCTTCTGATGGGGAGCCGTGTGAAAAAGTAAGCCTCTGGATAGATTGGAAGAGAGCATCCACCAGCGAAGAGACTGTGTCAGAGCAGGAGTGACCTGGATGTGTCATAGAAACATAGAAATAGACGGCAGATAAGGGCCCACGGCCCATCTAGTCTGCCCACCTTAATGTCCCTCCCCTACCTTTGCCCTGTGAATAGATCCCATGTGCCGATCCCATTTTGCCTTAAAATCAGGCACGCTGCTGGCCTCAATCACCTGTAGTGGAAGACTATTCCAGCGATCAACCACTCTTTCAGTGAAAAAGAATTTCCTGGTGTCGTAGTTTCACGCCCATGATTTTCAACGGATGCCCTCTTGTTGTCGTGGGACCCTTGAAAAAGAAGATATCTTCCTCCGCCTCGATGCGGCCCGTAAGATACTTGAACGTCTCGATCATGTCCCCCCTCTCTCTGCGCTCCTCGAGCGAGTATAGCTGTAATTTGTCAAGCCGTTTTTCGTATGGTAGATCCTTGAGTCCCGAGACCATCCGGGTGGCCATTCTTTGCACCGACTCCAGTCTCAGCACATCCTTGCGATAATGCGGCCTCCAGAATTGCACACAGTATTCCAGGTGGGGCCTCACCATGGATCTATACAATGGCATAATGACTTCCGCCTTACGACTGACGAAACCCCTTCGTATGCAGCCCATGATTTGTCTTGCCTTGGACGAAGCATGCTCCACTTGATTGGCAGACTTCATGTCCTCACTGACGATTACCCCCAAGTCTCGTTCTGCTACCGTTTTTGCTAGGATCTCGCCATTAAAGGTATAAGACTTGCATGGATTCTGGCTGCCCAGGTGCATAACTTTGCATTTTTTGGCATTGAAGTTGAGTTGCCATGTCCTAGACCATCGCTCCAGTAGGAGTAGGTCGTGCATCATGTTGTCGGGCACTGAATCTTCGTCTGTTGTGCATTTGCCCACTACATTACTCAGTTTGGCGTCATCGGCGAATAATGTTATTTTACCTCGAAGCCCTTCTGCCAAGTCTCTTATAAAGATGTTGAATAGGATTGGGCCCAAGACTGAGCCCTGTGGTACTCCACTAATCACCTCCGTCATTTCGGAGGAGGTGCCATTCACCACCACCCTTTGGAGCCTACCTCCAAGCCAGCTCCCAACCCATTTCGTCAATGTGTTACCTAATCCTATAGAACTCATCTTGCTTAGTAACCTGCGGTGCGGTACGCTATCGAATGCTTTGCTAAAGTCCAGGTACACGATGTTCAGGGACTCCCCAATATCCAGCTTCCCCGTCACCCAGTCAAAGAAGCTGATCAGGTTGGATTAGCAGGATCTCCCCTTAGTAAATCCATGTTGTCGGGGATCCCGTAGATTCTCCTCATCCAGGATCTTATCTAATTGGTGTTTGATTAGAGTTTCCATTAGTTTGCTCACTATCGATGTTAGACTCACTGGTCTGTAGTTTGCTGTCTCCATCTTGGAGCCTTTCTTGTGGAGTGGAATGACGTTAGCCGTCCTCCAGTCCAACAGGACGCTGCCTGTACTAAGGGAGAGGTTGAAGAGCGCGGACAGTGGCTCCGCCAAGACATCACTCAGCTCCCTAAGCACCCTGGGGTGCAAGTTGTCCGGCCCCATTGCTTTGTTAACCTTCAGCTTTGACAGCTCACCGTAGACACTGCTGGGCGTAAACTCAAAGTTACTAAACGGGTCAACTGAGCCAACCCGTCTGTCTGTAGCTGAGGGCCGAGCCCTGGCGCTTCTCGGGTGAAGACTGAGCAGAAGTATTCATTTAATAGTTGGGCTTTTTCCGAATCCTTTTCCACATAGTCTCCGTCTGGTTTCCTAAGACTGAGTTTTTTCTTCTATCACCGATATACCTGAAGAAGGATTTATCTCCCTTCTGGATGTTCTTTGCTAGAGACTCCTCCATGAGGAATTTAGCCTCCCTGACTGCTGTTTTGACGGCTTTTGATTTGGCCAGGTAGTCTGCTCTAGAGTCCTGCTTCCCCGATTGTTTGTAAGAGATGAATGCTTTTTTCTTCTCCTTGATCAGGTCTGAGATCTCCACAGTAAACCACTGTGGCTTATTGTTCCTTCGCCGTTTACTTACTGATTTTACATAGCGGTTTGTTGCTTCTTGTATGGTTGCTTTCAAAGTCGACCACATGTCTTCCACGTTATCGGTTTCTTCTTGGCTTTGGTAAGGCCAATGAGAAACACCACTTTCCAAGTGAGATACTTCAGATGAGCCTTGTCAATAGGTTCAAATGGAGGTTTCATAAGCTGAGAAAGAACAATATTGAGGTCCCAAACCACTGGAGGCGGTTTCAGAGGAAAAGTCCTTTCATGAATCTGGAAACCAGAGGATGAGCAGAGAGAGGTTTCCCATGAAGCGGCTGAAGGAAAGCAGCAATTGTACTAAGATGGACTCGTATCGATGTAGACTTGAGGCCAGAATGAGAAAGGTGAAAAAGATAGTCCAAAACTGAAGATAAGGAGGAATGCTGTGGCTCTTGATGATGAGAAAAACACAAGTAGAAAATCTAGTCCATTTTTGGTGATAGCATTGTCTAGTAGCAGGCTTCCGGGAAGCTTCCAAAACATCCCTCACAGCTTGCGAAAACTGGAGAGGATTTATGTTGAGAGGAACCAAGCTGTCAGGTGTAGAGACTGCAGGTTGGGATGAAGTAGAGATCCCTGATGCTGTGTAAGCAGCGATGGAAACACTGGTAGAAGGAAGGGCTCCCTGCTGCTGAGTTGAAGTAGAAGGGAGTACCAAGGTTGCCTAGGCCACTGAGGAGCAGTCAGAATCATGGTGGCATGGTCAGACTTCAGCTTGACCAGAGACTTTTGAATGAGAGGAAATGGAGGATACGCATATAGAAAGAGATTCGTCCAGTCCAGAAGAAAGGCATCTGCCTCGAGGCGATGAGGAGTGCAGATCCTGGAGCAGAACTGAGGCAGTTTGAAGTTGTGGGGGCTGCAAAGAGGCCTTTCTCCAGACGGGATGGACAGTTTGGCCAAACAGTATTGCAAAATTTATTCTCCTAAATTGCCAACATTCCCACCATCCCATTCTGGTTAGCTTGGAGGTCACCCATTAGTGAGAATACCTGCCTGCTTGTCCTGGGATAAAGCACAGTTACTTATAAGAACATAAGAAGTTGCCTCCGCTGAGGCAGACCAGAGGTCCATCCTGCTCAGCGGTCCGCTCCCGCGGTGGCCCATCAAGCCCATTGCCTGAGCAGTGGTCTATATCTATCTATACCCTTCAATCCCTTTTTCTTCTAGGAATCTATCCAAACCTTCTTTGAAACCATTTAATGTGTTCCTGTCTACCACAGCCTCTGGAAGCGCGTTCCATGTATCCATCACCCTCTGAGTGAAGAAGAACTTCCTAGAGTTTGTTCTAAACCTGTCCCTTTTCAGTTTCTCCGAGTGCCCCCTTGTACTTGTGGTGCCCCTTAATTTGAAAAATCTGTCCCTTTCTACTTTTTCTATGCCTTTCAGGATCTTGAAGGTTTCTATCATGTCTCCTCTAAGTCTCCGCTTTTCCAGGGAGAAAAGTTCTAGCTGCTTTAATCTGTCGGTATATGGGAGATTTTCCATTCCCTTTATCAGTTTAGTCGCTCTTCTCTGTACTCCCTCTAGTACCGCCATGTCCTTCTTGAGGTGCGGCGACCAGAACTGGACACAGTACTCCAGATGCGGCCGCACCATTGCACGATATAGCGGCATGATGACTTCCCTCGTCCTGGTCGTGATACCCTTCTTAATGATACCCAACATTCTGTTAGCTTTCCTTGAGGCCGTGGCGCACTGCGCCGATGCCTTCAGTGTTGCGTCTACCATCACTCCCAGGTCTCTCTCCAGGTTACTGACCCCTAGTGGTGTTCCCCCCATTTTGTAAGTGAACACTTACCGTAACAGTTGTTATCCAGGGACAGCAGGCAGCTATTCTCACGTCCCACCCACCTCCCCTGGGTTGGCTTCTCTGCTAGCTATCTGAACTGAGGAGACGCACCCTGTGCTGGGTGGGAAGGCACTCGCGCATGCGCGGTGCGGGCAACTCAAAACTTCGAGTTTCTTCAAGCAAGACTGCTTGTGAGGCGTCCGCATCGGGGCTCCGTTGGATCACGTCACCTATTAGTGAGAATAGCTGCCTGCTGTCCCTGGATAACAACTGTTATGGTAAGTAACTGTGCTTTCCGATACACCCGGCCTCTCGCCGGTATCTGAGATTCCGGGTGGGGGATCTCCATCTCCAGTATCGTGTTTTTCCCTTCGACCTGGCAGCCTCTCCGAGGGTCTTCACAAAATGTCTAGTGGTGGTTGCTGCGGCCCTGTGTCTCCGCGGCCTGCAGGTGTTTCCCTACCTCAACGACTGGTTGATCAAAGCGTCTTCTCGCCACGAAGTTCTGCGAGTGACGAATCAAACCATCTTGCTTCTTCAGAGCCTTGGCTTCGAGGTGAACTTCCTCAAGTCTCAACTCTGCCCGTCCCAGTCTCTGGAATTTATTGGAGTGGTCCTGGACACGGCTCATCTCCACTCCTTCTTGCCTCGGCCTCGACAGGAGGCCCTTGTTCACTTATGCTGGAGGGTAGCCCATCTATCTTCGGCCCCAGCTCGGCTCATGATGGTCCTCCTAGGTCACATGGCCTTCACGGTTCACATGACTCCTTTTGCCAAACTTCACCTCCATATTCCTCAATGGACTCTAGCATCCTATTGGAACCAGGATCGGGACCCTGTCTCTCAACTCAACCAATCCATTGTTCTCCCTGTGTTTATTCTGAAGCCCCATTCTCACACTGGAGAAGTGGCTCTGCATTCTCTTGATTGTAAACGTGTGCTGGCCTTCTACTTGAAGCGCACCGCTCCTCATCATACTGCTCCCCAGCTGTTCATCTCTTTTGATCCTAATCGCTTGGGTCATTCTGTTTCTAAGTGGACCATTTCTAACTGGTTGGCCGCTTGTATCTCTTTTTGTTACGCTTAGGCTGGTCTCTCCCTCCCAGGTCGAGTCACTGGCCACAAGCTCAGAGCGATAGCGGCGTCTGTTGCTTTCCTCCGCTCGACTCCACTTAAGGAAATCTGTAAGGCTGCCACTTGGTCCTCGGTTCATACGTTTACCTCGCACTGCTGTCTAGATGCTTTCTCCAGGTGTGATGGCCATTTTGACCAGTCAGTTTTGCAACATCTGTTCTCCTAAATTGCCAACTCTCCCTCCATCCCAATCTGGTTCTGGTTAGCTTGGAGGTCTCCCACATGTTGAGAATATGCTGCTTGCTCGTCCTGGGATAAAGCACAGTTACTTACCGTAACAGGTGTTATCCAGGGACAGCAAGCAGATATTCTCGCAACCCACCCACCTCCCCGTGTATGGCTTCTTTGCTAGCTATCTGAACTGAGGCCACGCTGAGGAGATGCATGCCTAGGTTGGGCGGGAGGGGCAAGCGCGGGACAATCGCAAGCTTGAAGTTCTTCAAGCAAGTCTGCTTGCAAAAACGTCCGCTAGGGGTCTCCGTCGGTGACGTAACTCACATGTTGAGAATATCTGCCTGCTGTTCCTGGATAACACTTGTTACGCTAAGTAACTGTGCTTTTTGTTTTGTTTGGGTTGAGTTTCAGTCTGTGGTCTTCCATCCAGTTCGCTACTGTTTCCAGAGTTCGGTGAAGTGTGTCTGTTATGGTGGTCTTTGGTTGTTCAAAAGGTATGAAGATGGTGATGTCATCTGCAGAATTGTAGGAGGTTATGCCTAGTTTGTCCAGGTATATTCCAAGGGAGGCAGTATATAGGTTGAATAGAGTAGGGGAAAGTAGGGATCCTTGTGGTACTCCGCAGGGGTTGGACCAAGGTTCCAATTTTTCTTTATCTGATTTTACTCTGTATGTTTTGGATTTTGGGAAACCCTCAAACCATGAGAGTACTTTATCTGAGATACCTATTGTGTCCAAAATTTGCAGTAGTATGTTATGGTCTACCAAGTCGAATGCTGCGGTCAGGTCCAGTTGTATGAGAAGCATTCTTTTTCCTGTGCTGAGGTGTTGTCTAACTGTATCAATAATGGAACCTAGTAATGTCTCTGTTCTGAAGTTGGTTCTTTTTTTTTTTTTCTCAGTTCAATATTTTTTATTGAGTTTTTTGAAAAAATATAAGAAACAGTTCAAGTACAAGATATCAAAAAATAAAACAAAACATTTAGTATGACAAATATTCAGTTACAGTGTGCAATGTAGAATTGAATCGTTTTAAAAGATCTAAAGTACTAGGACTGTTCATGAAAAAATAATAAAAGAAAAGATAAGAGGAAAGAGAAATTGAAGGAAGAAAGAAAAAGAATAAAATGAGAAAAAAGATGAAGGTAAAGAAAAAGAAGAGGAAGAGGAAGAAGAAGAAGACAGGAGTGTCTATGAAATAGATTGAACATATGAGTCCAGGAATTTCCAGGGTGATTTACATTGTATCAAACTTTTGGAAAGTCGAATTATATTTTTCTTTTCATAAGCATATGATTCAAATTTATGATACATGCTCAAAGAATTCCACCAAAAGGTATAGTTTAGTAATGAAGAGGACTTCCAATTTTTCAAGATGTGCATAAGGGCAGTCACAAACATTGCATCAATGAGTTTAGGAGGACAGTTCGACTGTGTAAAACAAGGGTGTTGAGATCGGAGAATTATAATGTCAAAGGAAATTTCTTCTGAACAATTGGTAATAGACTTTATGGTGTCCCAAATGCACGTCCAAAAGGAACGAACTTGAGCACAGTGGAAAAGCATGTGATCAAGAGTCCTAGCTTCTTTCATACAATTCCAACATATAGAGTCTTGTTTTAGGTTAGCTTTCCACATCCGAAAGGGTGTCCATACCGCATTCCACATAATGAAGAACATTGATTGTGAGACTCTGGATGATAAAAGAGGTCTGTTTGTCGAGGACCAAAAGAGTTCCCAGTCAACATCAGAAAGTGAGGTTGTCAGCATAGATTCCCAATGTTTCATGGAATGAGAGGAAAATGTAAAAGAGTGATCTCTTAGAATACTATAAAAGAGAGATATCGCTTTACCTTTTGATATAGCCAATGTGGACCAGTGATACAAAGTGTGAATGGATGTCATATAATCAAAGCGTATAGACATAGAAGATAACATCTCAGTAAGAGAAAGCCACTGTGAGTAAGCAGAAGGAGACAACGAGTAAGTAGAGCAAATTGTGACAAAGGGAACAAACGAAGTGAGAGTGGTTATCTGATGGAGAAACCACAAACCAGCCCGCTGCCACCTCTTCCATGAAAGAGATTTACTATTGATTTGGATTTTGGGGTTATTCCAAATGGACAAGAGTGGACTGTCTTTAATTGAAATCTCTGCGATTGCATCTAGTATATGAAGGGCATGCTGCGTTGCACTCAATAAGGAATATTTTCTCAAAAGTTTGGGCACTGGCACCGTCAACAAGCATGAAACATGTAGTGGTGCACATAAAAACCGTTCCAGGTCAAACCAGGTTGGTGAGTCTTGGGTACTAGGGTTAGTAATCCAATAGGCTCCATATTTGGCCAATGATGCGATATAATAAAAATGAAAATCTGGTACATTCAAACCCCCATTAATTTTAGAGGCTTTCAGCTTGTCGAGAGCAATACGAGGTTTTTTGTTATTCCACACAAAGTCAGATATTTTCTTATTCAACCAGTGAAAAAATTTCTTCTTGCATAAGGAGGGAAGCATTGAGAGGGTATAGTTTATCTGAGGAGTAAGGGTCGTTTTGATGGAAGCTATTCTGCCCCACCATGAAAGGAAGAGTGGAGACCAACGAGACAGGGTGTTCAGAACTAAGCTTTTAATTTTAGATATGTTCAGATCTTGAGTTTGAGTCGGATCTTTATGTATTAACACTCCCAAGTATTTTACAGCTCCGTGTGACCACGTGAAGGGAAAATGGGCGAGATCTGAGGGGTAAATGAGATCATTAAGAGGGAAAATTTCTGATTTTTCCCAGTTAACTGAGTATCCAGAAAGCTTGGAGTAATGAGAGACAATATTAACGAGAGAGGGAAGGGAAGCAACAGGATCTCGGATAAAGAGAAGGACATCATCAGCGTATGCTGCTAATTTGATATGACAATAAGTGGTTTCAATTCCTGTTATTGTTGGGCATTGTCGGATAGCAGAGATGAGAGGTTCCAACGCTAAGTTAAATAGCAGCGGCGACAGAGGGCAGCCCTGGCGAGTACCTCTATGTAGGGAGAATTTGTTGGAGAGAGAGTTATTAATTAAAATGCGAGCTGTGGGTTGACGATATAGAGTTTTAATCCAATCTGTATAGAACGGGCCAAAGTTGTACCACTTTAAAATTTGGAATAGAAAAGGCCATTCAACACGGTCAAAGGCCTTTTCGGCATCTATGGCCAAGCCGATTACGGGATCTGAGAGTGTTTTAGCATGGGCATTAATATGATAAAAGAGGCGTATATTGTCTCCTATAAACCTTTGTTTAATAAACCCCGTTTGATCTTTGTGAATAAGAGAGGGGATCACTTTGTTGAGTCTCAGTGCAAGAAGTTTTGCCATGATCTTGTAATCTAAATTAAGAAGAGAAATGGGGCGAAAGTTTTTAACCAAGGTAGGGTCTCTGTCAGGTTTGGGAATGACTACTATAGTGGCCTCAGTGAAGTTGAATTGTTTGTCTGGATCAGAGTGGAGGAATTCATAGTAAGAAAGAAGATGAGGAGCCAGAAGATTACGAAACTGCTTAAAAAATTCATTGGTAAACCCGTCAGGACCTGGGGCTTTGCCGGTAGGCATAGATGATATTGCGGCTTCTATCTCAGATACAGTAATGGGAGAGTCCAGTTTCAATTTCACAGAGTCCGATAAGGTCGGATGAACCAAAGAAGCAAGAAAAGAGTCTATCCCCGATTCTGAAGCAGAAAAATCGGATTTATATAAAGTAGTATAGAAGTTTTCAAACTGAGAAGAGATCAGAGACCGGGTTTTAGTACTTGGAGGCGATTTCAATCAAATTCAAGATATTTATATTGATAGATCATCTTCTTGCAAACCCTCCAAATCCAAGTCATTCACAGCCTTACATGCCCTCAAAGATGCCTTCTCCCTTGTAGATCCATGGCGTTTTGGGCTCACGCTTTTTGGGCTTGCGAGCTACTTTTAAAATGACCAAGTCAAAATGATCTACCAACAATAAAATTGTTTAAAAACACAAAGCACACTGTACTCAGAGAAAATGTTAATTATCATTTAGATTCTGGGTTTTTTTCAAAGAGGTCAAGTCAGATGACTCTATACCCCCTCCCTTTTTACTAAATCGCGAATGCCCCGCGCTGCTCTCGACGCTCATAGGGTCCCTGTGCTAAAAACCGCTATTGCAGTTTAGTAAAAGGGGGCCATAGTGCAAAATATAGACAGCATATATAAATTCAGACACATTTTGATCACTAAATTGAAAATAAAATCATTTTTCCTACCTTTGTTGTCTGGTGATTTCATGAGTCTCTGGTTGCACTTTCTTCTTCTGACTGTGCATCCAATCTTTCTTCCCTTCTTTCAGCCTGTATGCTTCCTCTCCTCCAGACCTCATTCCCTCCCCCAACTTTTTCTTCCTCTCTCCCTGCCTCCCTTACTTTTTTTTCTCTCTTCATGCCCCCTTTCTTTCTTTCTGTTTCCCTTCTTTCCTTCTGTCTCCCTGCCTGCCCTCTTTCTTTCTTTCTCCTTGCCCTCCCCCAAGCCACTGCCGCCGGCATCGGGGAACAGGCCCCCAAGCCACCGCTGTCCCAAGCTCTCCCTACAGAAGCGTTAGGCCGACCAGCATTCCTCTCCCCGACATCAATTCTGCCGTCGGAGAGGAAGTTCTGGGCCAGCCAGGCAGCAATTGGCTGGCCCGGAACTTCCTCTCTGACGGCAGAATTGACGTTGGGGAGAGGAAGGCTGATTGGCCCGGTAGATTGCGAAAGCAGCGTGAGTCTATCAGGGAGCCCAGTTTGGGTTCCGCGATCGACTCACTTTGCCTTTGCGATCTACTGGTCGATCTCAATCGACGTTTTGGGCACTCCTGCATTAAACTATGTTGGTCTACATATTCTGTAATTTTATTTTTTATTCCACTATTTTGCCCGGCACTAAAGTCAGGCTTACCAGTTTGTAATTTCTCAAATTACTCCTGGAAACCTTTTTAAAAATCGATGTAGCATTGTTTTACTCCTTGGGATCTTGCCAGGTACTTGTGATCTGGCTTGGATATTGTTGGAAATTAGGATACTGGGTTTGGTGAACCTTTGGTCTGTCCCAATATGTCAACTCTTATGTACTTATGGGCAGACTGGATGTGCCATTTGGCCTTTGTCATGTTTCTAATCTTCAGGTACTACATATGGTTTTAGTGATGGGTTACAGATCACTAACAGCAGATCAGCAGTTTTATGTATGAGTTCATTCAGAACCCTAGGATGTATACCATATGGTCCAGGTGACGTACCACTCTTTAACTTGTTGTTGTGGCTTAGTATGTCTTCCAAGTTCGCCAAGATTTCTTTTAGTTCTTCTGCATCATCACCCTTGAAAAACATTTCTGGTTCAGGTAGATCTTACATATTCTTCCTTTAAAAGCAAAGCAAAGGGGGGCGTGGCCATGCAGAGCGCAGGGAAGACGTGTTTTCCCTGAGCTCCGAAGATCTCTCTCTGCATCGGTCCCTTTGAACGATCTTCTTTGCTATAATTTACCCCAGTGATAGCTTACGGATGACCTAAGGTCTATGGACAGATTTAAACTTAGAGGTAGCACGGAGATGGTGACAAAGAGCGGTAAGAAGGAGAGAGAGAGGCTGAAATTGGGACCTGGGGCCGACGGCAAGATGGAGGGTCCGGCGGAGCATGTGGACACCGCGAGTGACGATATGATCGCGCAGCTCACGGAAGCGGTGGTTTTGGCCCTGGGCACCCGACTTGATCAGGTCACAGAATCGTTGGCGATACTTTCTGCCACAGTATCTACATTTAAAGGCCGAGTAGCAGCGGTGGAGCAGAGAGTGAGTTCCGCGGAGGACTCTCTCAATATGGTGCAGGAGGAGCTCCGCCAACTTAAAAATACCGTGGTGAGCGCTGTTGAAAAGATGGAGGATCAGGAGAACCGCCCCAGACGCAATAATCTGCGTCTGGTGGGCATCCCGGAGTCTGTGTCCGATGCGGACCTCCTGCCTGCTCTGGAGAAATGGCTGGCGGAGGAATTGCTGGCCTCTTCTGCCTTTGGTCCGCTCTGGATTGAGAGAGCCCACAGATTGGGCAGGAAGCAGGAGGGGATGCTTAAACCCAGAGTGGTGATCATACGTGTCCTGAATTTCGCTATTAAAGACCTGCTTTTGAAAAACTTTCATCAACGGAGGGATCTGCAGTTCCAGAACCATCAGATCTTGATCTTTCAGGACTACTCTGCTCATGTGGATGCCCTGCGTCATGGCTTTTCGCCCATCTGTAAACACTTCGTGGAGAAGCAGCTGCATTTTACCCTGCAGTACCCTGCCAAGCTCCGGGTCATCTACAATGGTCAGCCGGTGGTGTTTGACACCTGTGCGGCGGCACGAGCACAGCTGCATACCTGGTTCCCGGATTTGCTGCCTAGTACCTGAGTGGGTGCCCCTGAGTTCTTGGACTTTCTAGTTTGTGGAACTGGGATCCATGAGGAGTGATGGCGGCTCCTCTGTGGGGACCTTAGTGTGCCTTTTCCTGTTCAGTCCTTCATATGATGATACTTTCTTTTCCAGATTGTGTGTACCTGTACTGTATGTAGTTTTCCTAACCCTGTTTGTATCCTTGTGGGCCCATTCCTCTTCTGGCCTAGGGATTTCTGATTCACTTCGATTTCTCCTTTATATGCGGTCCTGGACCGTGGTTGGGTACTGGATTACCCTTTGCTATGCTGCACTTTTGTTTCCTTTTTTTTTTCCTTTTTCCTTCTGTAACGCTTGGGTTCTGTCTTTGGGGGCCGAGGGGAGGGGGCTTCAGGCCTCTTGAAGTCCCTCTGTTGGTATGATGGTTTCTGGTGTGTTAGGGGGGATGGGTGGGGGGCTTGGGGGGGTTGGGAGTTGGAGTGCTGGGGGAGGGGGGAGGTTCATGACCTGTGTGTATGTGGGTGAGTTCTTTAGGGGTGTTTTGTGGATATTGGGCTGCTGGGGGGAGAGCTGGGACTCTCGGCAGCGGATTTATGGTTTCTTTCTCTTTTGGTATGTCTGGTTCTTCTACTCAACATGCCTGCTAAGCGAGGCTTCAGGTGCATGACGTGGAATGTGTCTGGTATTAATTCCCCTATAAAGAGAACCAAGATTTTGCAGTGTCTAGCTCGTCACCAGGCTAACATAGTGGGCAGGAGACTAAGCTTACTGAAAAAGAACATGGTAAATTGTGACAATCTTAGGTGGGGCGTTGTTATTCTGCTTCTTCTCCTAGGGTCAAGGCTCCATAAATCGGTTCCATTTACTGAATCTGGAGTCGTTTCAGATCCGGAGGGACACTATGTCATTGTTCAGGGTACTCTGTGTCAGCGCCCTGTTATTTTGATTTCAGTGTACGCCCCTAACAATGTCCAACGGTCATTCTATAAAAAACTATTGGGGGGTATTAATGTCCTTGTCCCAGATACATGTAGCTCAAAAAATCGTCCTGGGGGATTTTAACTCTATATTAGATCCTGTCATGGACTTCTCTAGGGGGTCCTCTCACTCAGTGGGGAGGTCGGATAACGGGCTTAATGCTTGGCTGGATGCCTTAGATTTAGTTGATGTATGGAGAATGCTTCACCCTGGGGAATGGGATTTTACTCATACTTCTGAAGTACATGACTCTTCCTCTCGAATTGATTTTATTTTTCTCTCACACTCCTCTTTCTATGCGGTCAATGGAGCTGAGATTGGTGCATTAGTCATTTCTGATCATACTCTGGTATGGATGGATATTAGTATAGCGGATAGACCCCCTGGAGGAGGAGGGTGCTGGCGTTTTCCGGTGGCGCTCTACTCGGACCTAGATTTCCGGTTGTTTTTGGAACGGCAGTGGCGGGACTATGTCGAGTTCAATGGGGTACATGAGGGTGATGGAGTTCTTTACTGGGAGGCCGCCAAGGCGGTGCTTCGTGGAGCTGTGATAGCATACAGTGCCCGTCGCAAGAAATTGTTGGCGGGTAAAATCTTAGCCCTTGAGCGTAGACTCTTGGCCCTTCATTCCCCCACTTTGGCTCACAAATGTGACTCTCAGGTGGCACAGTCATGCCCTGTTACGCCCACAAATCTCTTTTTTATTTTAAATATCGATTGCATCGTTTTGGCAACCGGCCAGGTAGAATGTTGGCACAGTTGACTAAATCCCGGAGGGGTCTTTCCTCGATCACTTCTTTTCAGGACCATGGAGGGCAGTTGGTTACGAACCAGTCCCAGATGGAGAGGCATTTTGTAGCTTTTTATACCTCACTTTACTCGGCGGAGGTGATAGATCGGGAATCTCAGATTCAGGCCTATCTAGACCTGTTGCCGTTGCCCCGGCTCTCGGCTGCGGATCGCGAGCTTTTAGCTTCCCCTATTACTAGGGATGAGGTATTGGGGGTCATTAAACACTTACCACTTTGTAAATCTCCGGGTCCGGATGGGTTTAGTGGGGAGCTTTATCGTCTTCTTCAGGGATATGTGGCTGATCCGCTGAGACGATATTTTGAGCAGGTTGTGGCTGGGGGCCACTTTCCCCTTGGTTCGAATTAAGCAATGATTACGGTATATCAGTGACAGAAGAAAAAACTCAGGCGGGATGGTACGTCTTAGGAATCCAGACGGAGACTATGTGGAAAAGGATTCGGAAAAAGCCCAACTATTAAATGAATACTTCTGCTCAGTCTTCACCCGAGAAGCGCCAGGGCTTGGCCCTCAGCTACAGACAAGGGTTGGCTCAGTTGACCCGTTTAGTAACTTTGAGCTTACGCCCAGCAGTGTCTACGGTGAGCTGTCAAAGCTCAAGGTTAACAAAGCAATGGGGCCAGACAACCTACACCCCAGAGTGCTTAGGGAGCTGAGTGATGTCTTGGCGGAGCCACTGTCCGCGCTCTTCAACCTCTCCCTTAGTACAGGCAGCGTCCCGTTGGACTAGAGGATGGCTAACGTCATTCCACTCCACAAGAAAGGCTCAAAGATGGAGACAGCAAACTACAGACCAGTGAGTCTAACATCGATAGTGAGCAAACTAATGGAAACTCTAATCAAACACCAATTGGATAAGATCCTGGATGAGGAGAATCTACGGGATCCCCGACAACATGGATTTACTAAGGGGAGATCATGCCAATCCAACCTGATCAGCTTCTTTGACTGGGTGACGGGGAAGCTGGATATTGGGGAGTCCCTGGACATCGTGTACCTGGACTTTAGCAAAGCATTCGATAGCGTACCACACCGCAGGTTGCTGAGCAAGATGAATTCTATAGGATTAGGTGACACATTGACGAAATGGGTTGGGAACTGGCTTGGAGGTAGGCTTCAAAGGGTGGTGGTGAATGGCACCCCCTCCGACATGACGGAGGTGATCAGTGGAGTGCCACAGGGCTCAGTCTTGGGCCCAATCCTATTCGACATCTTTATAAGGGACTTGGCAGAAGGGCTTCGAGGTAAAATAACATTATTCGCCGATGACGCCAAACTAAGTAATGTAGTGGGCAAATGCACAACGGACGAAGATTCAATGCCCGACCTACTCCTACTGGAGCGCTGGTCTAGGACCTGGCAACTCAACTTCAATGCCAAAAAATGCAAAGTTATGCACCTGAGCAGCCAAAATCCATGCAAGTCTTATACCCTTAATGGCGAGATCCTAGCGAAAACGGTAGCAGAACGAGACTTGGGGGTAATCGTCAGTGAGGACATGAAGTCTGCCAATCAAGTGGAGCAGGCTTCGTCCAAGGCAAGACAAATCATGGGTTGCATACGAAGGGGTTTCGTCAGCCATAAGGCGGAAGTCATTATGCCATTGTATAGATCCATGGTGAGGCCCCACCTGGAATAATGTGTGCAATTCTGGAGGCCGCATTATCACAAGGATGTGCTGAGACTGGAGTCGGTGCAGAGAATGGCCACCCGGATGGTCTCGGGACTCAAGGATCTTCCATACGAAGAACGGCTTGACAAATTACAGCTATACTCGCTCGAGGAGCGCAGAGAGAGGGGGGACATGATCGAGACGTTCAAGTATCTTACGGGCCGCATCGAGGCGGAGGAAGATATCTTCTTTTTCAAGGGTCCCACGACAACAAGAGGGCATCCATGGAAAATTTGGGGCAGGAAACTACGAGGTGACACCAGGAAATTCTTTTTCACTGAAAGGGTGGTTGATCGCTGGAATAGTCTTCCACTACAGGTGATTGAGGCCAGCAGCGTGCCTGATTTTAAGGCCAAATGGGATCGGCACATGGGATCTATTCACAGGGCAAAGGTAGGGGAGGGACATTAGGGTGGGCAGACTGGATGGGCCGTGGCCCTTATCTGCCGTCTATTTCTATGTTTCTATTGCCTAAACTGGGCAAGGATCCCCTTTTGGTGGAATCGTATAGGCCTATTTCGCTTATTAACGTTGATCTCAAAATTTTAGCCCGGGTTCTTGCGAATAGGCTGTCTCCGCTTGTTCCATCTTTGGTGGGGATGGACCAGGTGGGCTTTATGAAGGGGCGCCAGGCGGGACATAATGTCCGGAAGCTCTTGCTTGCTTTGGCTCATTGTGACTCTCGGCGTCAGCCAGCCTTGGCCATTAGTTTTGACTCCGAGAAGGCTTTTGATAGGGTGGAGTGGGCTTTTCTTTTTCTGCTTTTACATCGATATGGGATGGATCTTTTCTTTATGGGGGCCCTCCGTGCCTTATATTCTAACCCAGCGGCCGCAGTGTTGGTTAATGGGGTTGCCTCTCCGGTTTTTTCGCTTCAGCGGGGTACCCGACAGGGGTGCCCCTTGTCTCCTTTGCTTTATATCTTATTCTTGGAACTTTATTAATTTGTCTTCGTACCCATTCTATGCTTGCCGGAGTGGAGGTGGGCACTTCGTCTTTGTGTTGTATGGCCTTTGCGGACGACATTATGGTCCTCTTAACTGATCCAGTCTCCAGCTTATCTGTCTTGTTGGAACTGTTTAGGCAGTTCGGGGAGCTTTCGGGTCTCAAACTTAATGTATCTAAGTCGGAGGCGCTCCCTCTTCACCTACGGGTATGACTTCCTGCTGAAAGAGGCCTCTCGTCAGGTGAAATATTTGGGTGTCTTGATTCCATCCTCATTGGAATGCCTCTATGAGATCAACGTGCGACCCTTGCTTCGGAGCTCTGTTGAGAACTTGCGATTGTAGGGTGCTTTGCCGGTCTCCCTTGCTGGTCGCATCTTTTTGTATAATATGATGATTGTGCCCCGATGGCTTTATCTATTCCAGACTTTGCCGCTGTGGCTGCGACGCGGGGACCTGGAGGTGTTGTACGGCGCCTTGCGGAGTTTTCTGTGGCGAGGACGGAGACCGTGGTTGCCTCTTAGTATATTGATGCTGCTGGTGGCGCAGGGGGGATTCGGTTAATTAGCTCTCCGAGCCTATAATCTAGCGTGTGGTATGAGACTGATTCGCGACTGGTGCCTGGAGAGTTCCTCCTTCTTGAGTTTTCCAGTGGAACGTGATCTCTTATCTGCTCTTTCTGGGTTGTTTTTGTTACATTCCCCCTCTGCACAGTTGGACTCTGACATGCGGGAGCATGTGGTCTGGTCTTATATGAGAATTATTTGGAAACAGCTTTGCCATCAACTGGGTATCACTTATAATATATCCCCTATGTTACCACTTGTGGGGAATTTACAATTTAGTCCGGGCAGTGGGATTCGTAGGGTGGGGGATGTTCTTACGGAGGGGGTGGGGAACTCTTTTGGCACCTGCCGAATTGGCGTCCTTATATGGGTTGGACAGTGTAGATGTTTTTGGCTATTTGCAACTCCGCCATTATTTTTTAGTTTGGGTGGGACGCACTTGTGAACATCCGTGGCAAAGGCTCTTGGTCAAAGTTTGGCTCTGAGGGAGGATTCGGCCCCACATCTTCGTTACTATGTCCACGGTTTTGAACTCTTTTCTAACGACTGAGCGGGCCGATTGGTTGGCAGGGGCTTGGAGTGCTGACTTGGGGAGCGTTATTTCATCCACATTGATCTCTCACTGTTTTGTTCTGCTGCGTACTATCTCCTTTAACATGCTCCACAGAGAGCAGGAGTACAAATTTCTCCATAGAACGTTTATTTCCCCACAGAGAGCCTATAGGGCGGGCTTTGCTGAACATGCTAGTTGCCCCAAATGCTCCATGACGCATGCTTCCCTGGGTCATATGTTCTGGGCTTGCCTCTTGATACGGACTTTTTGGAAACGGGTGTGGGCCCTTTTGCTCTCCATTATCCCTTCGTTACCTACATGTACCCCATCTATTGTTCTTTTTTATGATGGAGCGGCCCTTTCCCGCGAATCCGAGGGGCAGAGGCTGTTAGTATTTAAGGCTCTCCTTTTGGCAAAGAAGGCCATCTTGTTTTTTTGGCGCGCGACGAGTGCTCCCTCCTTCTCTCTGTGGTATTTGTCTCTCTATGACCTTGCTCTCCTGGAGCGGAGGGCAGCGGGGTCGCACGATGAGCGCCTTTGGTCCCGGATTTAAGATATATGGGAGGGGAACTGGCTTTCTCTTCCGCATTGGGAGCGCAGCATGTTGCTAAATTGTTAGCTATTGCCGGGGAACTTCGTTTCCTTGTGTAGTTCCTCTTGTTTTCTCTCCACTCTTTTTGGATGCACCTTTCTCTTTCTGGTTTCGCCCCTATTTATTTTATTTTCTCTAAATCTTTACTCCAAATTACACAGGTTGGGGGGGGGAGATGGGTGGGGTAGGGCTGTTGGGTTTTTTAGTTCTTAGTTTTTGTATTGTGTTTGGGCTACTCTGTATTCTTGGGGGGAGGGTGTTTGAGGTTATTATAAAATCCTGTATTGGGCATATTTGATTCTCATGCCATCTGCTTTATGTTGGCCTACTGCTTGATATTCTTCGCTTGTCCCGTTTGGGCGGGTGTGTTGGCTTTGCAGCTGTGTTATTGCTTTGTATGGTTCTGTATGCTGTTGGTTTGCTCAATAAAGAAATAATATAATTTTAAAAAAAAGCAAAGAATTCATTCTGTTCTTCCACAATGGCCTTATTCTCCCTCAGTGCCCCTTTTACTCCTTGATCCGAGAATAAAAATTGGGCATAAATCAAGGTTGAAACATTACTTTTAATTACGCAAAATAATTTGATTTTATGTAAATGTGCCGCATAACTGTTAACCATTTAGATCAGTATACAGCTTTGAGTTAAATATGGGAAGGGAGGAATGCTGAGTGAAAATGAAGTAGAGAAACATATACCGGTATGCACATTTCAACAAACTGATAGGATTCAAATGAGGACAAGAAAAACATGTCCTATGGCTGTCAGCTAGGATATATCTTTTAATGCAGGGAGGAATAACTGACTGGTTAGTCCATTGGTCTTTTTCTCTCTGTGTAGATATTTCCAGTGTGTACTTTTGAAATATTTCAAGTGCAGTGGCCCAATGTGTGGCAGCGGCCAAAAAAACAAACAGGATGCTAGAAATTATTAAAAAAGGGATGGTTAACAAGACTGAGACTGTTATAATGCCCAAGATATAGTGGCACTAGAAAAGGTTCAAAGAAGAGCAACCAAGATGATAAAGGGAGTGGAACTCTTCTCATATGAGGAAAGACTAAAATGGTTAGGGCTCTTCAGCTTGGAAAAGAGACGGCTGGGAGGGAGATATGATGTAAGTCTACAAAATCCTGACTGGTGTAGAACTGGTACAAGTGGATTGATTTTTCACTCTCTCAAAAATTACAAAGACTAGGGGGACACTCGATGAAGTTACAGGGAAATACTTTTAAAACCAATGGGAATTTTTTTTTTCACTCTGAGAATAGTTAAGCTCTGGAACGCATTGTCAGAGGTTGTGGTAAGAGCAGGGCCGGTGTTAGGGGGGAGCAAAGAGGGCAACTGCCCTGGGCCCCGGTCTAATGCTGTCCTTATCTTCCGTCGCTGACAAATCCATTTTTGCAGCAGGAGGTCTCCAGCCGCGGCAGCCAATCTGAACAACTGCTTGTGGCTCCCTTTCCTTTGCCCTGCTTTCCTCCCAGGCAGAAACCGGAAGTTGCATCAGGGATGGACCGTGGCAGAAGGAAAGCAGGGAGGAGAGCTGTAAGCAACGCTTCAGTTTGGCTTCCGCGGCTGAAAGTTCCCTGCAACAAAAATATATTTTTCTGCGATAGAAGGTAAGAACCCCTTTATGACTAAAACTGGCCCTGGTCGCAGCTTCCAGCAGCATCTTCACTGCACAGAGGGAATTGGTGTGGAAGAGTGGAGGGCAGAATCGGTGGTAATTTCACAGGCTGTCTCTACTTTTTCTGTGGCCCACCTATGAGGAAGAAATAGGAAATTACATCTAGGTGGGCAAGTAGGCAGTAGCAGAGGTCCTATGACTAGCACGGTGAGCCTGGAGGAGGGAGGGAGGGACTTTCATTTGCAATTTGCAGGCAGCTTTCAAAGGCAGGCAGACCGGCGTGGATAGGAGGAGGAAGACATATAGGTGAGGAAATCCCCTTTACTAGCTGTAATTTTTTTTAAGTAGAAAGGGGGACTGGGGAAGGGAGTTAAAAGAAGTGCCAGACTGAGTGTGGGAGTAGGTAAAGGGGAAGATCTTATGGAACTGGAAACAGAGGAGGAGGGAGGGAGGGTGGGGGTGGGAGAGCGAGACAGATGGTCAGCAGTGATCTGAAAGGAGAGAAGAGAAACAGAGAAGTTGGATGTGGAGTGGGGTGGAGTGGAGTGAAGGAAGGGGAAAGGTACTTGAAGAGAGGACTTGTTGGGAAGAGAAAGGGAGAGATGGTGGACCTGGGGATGGAAAGAAGGGAGAGAGGGAGATGGAAGGGAGAGAGAGATGCAACATCTCTTTTCCTCCAACCCATTGTTCAGCATTAAGAGGGAAGGGAAGAACACAACAATAGAAAAGAGAGGGAGCAAAATGTTGGACCATGGTGAAAGAGGAAGAGAGTGGAACCCTTGGGAAAGGGAAAAAAAATCAATATGTAGGAGACAGGCATAGTGAGGAAAATGGATCAAGAGAGGAGAAAAAAATGAACAGACACTGGAAAGAGAATTAGTAAAAGAGAAACAAAAAAAGCAGAAAGAGAAACTGGGACCAAGATGATGGAAAAGCAAAATGTCCAGACACCAAGGTAGGAAAAGGTGTTTTATTTTGAATGTATTAACTGGAATATGTTATCTTTGGGATATGTGCATCACAAATATGTTTTATTGTAGTCAGTGGCATAGCCATACAGCTGATTTGTGGGGAGGAGCTGCAGCCCAAAATGAGTGGATGGGCACCAAATTTTCTCCCCGCTTGAATGCAAAATATAAATACTTGAGCTGGTGGTGATCCCCGAGCCCTGGCAACTGAAGAGCTCTTCATCCAGTCTGGCAACCGGAAGTCTCCAAACTTTGCAGCTAGTGGCAGTATCCTCAAGTTGCCAATTTTTTCATGCATACGTGAGAGCCAAGTGGAAGGGGAGGGGAGGGAAAGCAGTAGCGCTGTAATACTGCTGCCAGCTACAGAACTTTGACCTGAGGAGGGGAAGGATGTGGTCATCAGCTGATGAGGCTTGGGGATCTCCACCAGCTACATCAAGGGAGATGTTCATTTTGAGGAGGTCTAAGCTCAAAGTTCTCATGGTTATGCCACTGATTGTGTTCAGTACAAAATGAAGTACTTGCAGAGTTAATTTTTTGGGTTTCCAGTTCAATTTTGGTATTTATATTTCTAATTTGTTATCCATTGTTCTGTTTTGTGTGTGACGAAGTCATTTAAAGATGGGTGGGGACTAAAACCGGCCTTGGGTAAGAGTGGATAGTGTAGCTGGTTTTATGAAAGGTTTGGACAAGTTCCTGGAGGAAAATTCCATAGTCTGTTATTGAGAAAGACACAGGGGAAGCCACTGCTTGCCCTGGATCGGTAGCATGGAATCTTGCTACTCCTTGGGTTTAGGCTAGGTACTAGTGACCTGTATTGGCCCAGTAAGGCTCTTCTTATGTTCTCTATAAAGTAGATAACATAAATACTTGGAAAAGGCTTGGTTCTCACTGTCATAATTACTGTATATACTTGAATTCAAACCCATCTGAATATTTATTTGATTTAAATTGCACTTTCACATATGAGAGGTTGTTTTCTTTATGGTCCATGATTGAAATCTGGAACTGATAAGTCTCAGATTTAAATCTTGATTTCTATCAGTCTCTGAGCATGTTTCTGAGACCCTTTTTCCTCTCACACAGTTAACATCTATTTCTTGGTTTATAGTAAGCTGTTATCTTGTTTAAGTGTAAGCTTATTATTGGCTTTACATTCTATCTTTGTTTTTTGTTTTTTTTTTATAAATCTTTATTCATTTTAAATCTTTCAACAAGTGTACAATAAAATCATCATTTAATATACATCACTTGAAGCTCTACATTTTTTTCAAGAAAAAGATTATATCCCACCCCACCCTCCCAAAAATTATATTCAAATATAATATATATCATATAATAATTTAGATCATTTGTTTTACAATTTGATAATAAAAACCACAAAACCCACCCCCCCACCCACAAAACAATATATATTAAGTAAGTAGGGAAAAATGCGGATTATTCATTATAATACCTTATTAATAGCCCACACACATCCTTAAATTTATTAAAATATCCATTTTGAACTGCAAGCGCTCTTTCCATCCTATACATGCGACACACCGAGTTCCACCAAAAACAATAATTTAATCTTGTGCAATCTTTCCAGTTATATGTTATTTGCTGAATGGCAACTCCTGTTAAAATCATTAAAAGTTTATTATTATTAGCAGATAATTGGCTTTTAGCTCTCATAGACATGCCAAATAAAATTGTGTCATATGACAATGCTACACCATTTTCTAGCATACAATTTATTTGATCCCAAATTGACTGCCAAAAAGCTTTATTAAATGGACAATGAAACAATAAATGATCTAAAGTTCCAGCCTCGAGATGACAATGCCAGCATCTATTAGACTTAGAGCAATCCAATTTTTGTAAATGAACAGGGGTCCAGAGTGCTCTATGCAACAGGAAAAACCATGTTTGCCTCATAGACGCAGACATTGTACATCTCATCCTCCAAGACCAAATACGTGGCCATTGAGATGCATTAATTTGATGCTTAATCTCAATGCTCCAAATATCTGTAAGTCCAGTCTTTGGTTTCTTATTCGAATAGCCAGATAATAATTTATACCACTGTGCGGCCTGGTGACCCAGAAAATCTGCCTGAAAGCATAAGAAATCTAAACTAAATTGATTATTAAGAGATTTCCATTCAGGGAACCCTGCCTGAATAGTTTGCTTCAGTTGCAACCATTTATAACTTTGTTTTTTATCAAGGCCAAATTTATATTGCAACTGTGAAAAATCCAGCAGTTTACCATTAGAAATGACATCATTTAAGGTTCGTATACCTGCTTTAATCCAATCCTTCCAGACAATCTTAAAACCGCCTATTTGGATCCTGGAGTTTAGCCATATAGTTTGATACGTTGATTTTTGAATTGGAAGAGGTGTTAAATTATTAATATAATGTAAAGTTTTTCATGTGTCCATTAATATTCTATTGTTTTTACGTATCCTAGGCATTTTAATACTGAGAAGATGACGAAGCCTAATGGGAAACATGAGCTGCCATTCTAACCATAACCAATCTGGTAGCTTTTCCATGAGTTCTGGGAGGACCCAATACATACCTTGGCGCATAATATAGGATTGATGGTACCTATAGAAGTTTGGAAAATTTACCCCACCCTCCTTAATCGGCTTTTGTAAAGACAGTAAGGCAATTCTTGCAATTTTACTCAGCCAAATAAACTTAGTAAGAATACTATTCAATTTTTTTATAAAAAGACCCCTGGAAAAAAACTGGTATCATCCCCAATTGGTAACAAACAACAGGCAAAATCATCATCTTAATAGTTTGGACTCTTCCCCACCAAGACAAATGTAAAGGATTCCATTGCTCACATAACTCTGTTACTTTTTGCAATAAAAGGCTTTCATTCACTTTCATTGTCTCATCTAGTGTATTTTTTATCCAAATTCCTAAATATTTTATTCCTTCCTCCTTCCATATAAAAGGGAATGAATCAAATAAACCTCTTACACAATGTATATTTAGAGGAAGGACTTCTGATTTAGACCAATTTATTTTATATCCTGAGAATTTTCCAAATTTCTCAATCAAATCCAGTAAACATGGGATAGTTGCCTCAGGATTCCTCAAATGAAGCAGTATATCATCCGCATATGCAGATACCTTATACTCCTTTCCAGAACGTGGAATACCTTGAATCTCCCTTACCTGTTGAATAGCTAACAACAAGGGTTCCAGTACTATATCAAAAAGCAAAGGAGACAAAGGACAACCCTGTCTAACCCCCCTTTGCAATTTAAAACCTTCCGAGAAATTATTATTAATATATAATCTAGCAACAGGAGAGCTATACAAGGTTTTAATCATTTGTATAAATCCCGAACCAATACCAAACCACTCCATGGCCTGATACATAAAGGTCCATTCTACCCTATCAAAAGCTTTCTCTGCATCCAAAGACACAGAGAAGGCTGGATCATACATGTCTTTTGTTAAGTATAACATCTGAAAGGCCAGTCTGGTATTATTGGAAGAGTATCTGTGAGCAACAAAACCTGTTTGGTACATACCAATTATATAAGGAAGAGCCTTAGCCAAACGCATGGCCAAACTTTTAGCTAAAAGTTTACCATCTACATTGATTAAAGAAATAGGCCTTTAATTTGAAACCAACACAGGATCTCTATTTGGCTTAGGCAAAACAATCATTAACGACTCTGCCATAGTGCCTGAAATACAACCTTTATTCAGTTGATTCTGATATAAATTTAATAAATAAGGTAATAGGATGATTTATAGAACTCTACCGTAAAACCATCACCACCTGGAGCGGTCCCCACTCTTAAGAGACTTCAATGCTGTCTGTAGTTCTTTTTGCGATATCGGCTCTTCTAAACTTCTTTTTATATGATCAGGAACTTTTGGACCCTCAACTAATTTTAAAAATTCTAAACCATCTTTTTCTCTATCTAAATAAGGCTCAGAAGAATAAAGGTCTTTATAAAACTTTAAAAATTGTTTTAATATAGGTCCAATTTGAGACTGAATATCTCCTTTTTCATCCTTAATTGCATTTATTTTTGTCTTTCTCTTTTTTTGCTTTAAGATAGTTTGCCAATAATCTTCCCGCCTTATTTGAGCTTCCATAATACAAAACCTGCTGAGAAAGAATATCCTTCCTAACCAATTTAGAAGAAATCTCATTATATTTACATTTAGCTTTTAAAAGATCTTGCAATGTAGAATATTCCCATTTTCTAATCAATTTTGATTCTAAGATTTTAATTTCTTTTTCTATAATAATAAATTGCTTTTTTTATTGTTTCTTAATATATGCTGAGAATGCAATAACTTGACCTCTCACGGTTGCCTTAAAAGCATCCCACAAGGTTTCTATAGAGATTTCTTCAGTGTTGTTAATTTGAAAATACTCAACAATTTTTAATTGAAAATCTTCACAAAATTCTGGGTACGTAAGCAATGCATTATCAAATCTCCAAACAGGCTTAGCATTATCTTGATCAACAAAATTTAAAAATCAATCCATACACCCCCATGATCCGACAGAATTATTGGATCTATGGAAGCTTGCATTACTTGTTGTATCAACTGATCTGAAACAAAAATATAATCTATTCTAGAAAAAGATTTATGAACATGCGAACAAAACGAAAATTCCCGATCATTAAAATGAAGAATACACCATATATCTTTTAAATTACAAGAGTTTACAAAATTATCTAAACCCAGTGACTTCATAATCTTACTGGGATTCTTATCCAATAAAGGATCCATTACAGCATTAAAGTCTCCCGCCACTATCAAATTGCTAGCAGCCAGTGGTAAAACTAATTGTTGTAGAGTCTTCAAAAACTCAATTTGATTCGAATTAGGGGCATATACATTCATAAGCGCCATGGTATTATTGCCCATACTCATGTCTACATGCAGCCATCTGCCTAGAGGATCTGCAGCCACCATATTAAACATTGCAGAACATCTTTTATTAACTTCTTTTATTAGCTACTCCAGCTTTTTTCTTTACAGCAGGTGCAAAAAAACAATCTTTCACCCAATTACCTATTAGCTTTTTAGTTTCCTCCCCAGACAGGTGAGTCTCCTGAATGAAACAAACATCCGCATTCTGCTGTTTCAAATATAATAACGTCTTCTTTCTTTTAACTGGATGGTTAAGGCCATTAACATTCAAAGAAAAGATTTTAAAACCCATTATATTGATTAATCACAAATAATATACAATACTATATAGCAATTATTATATAATCAATTTCCCTACTTTGAAAATTCAAATTTAACCCCAACCCCCTACCCATTCCCCATCCCCACCCTCCCTCAACCCATCCCACCCCACCCACCAACCCATCTCCATAATGCTAACTTTGAAACACCCATATCAGATCAAGTAAATGAGAAACTCCCCCAGGCCATATCCAAAAACCAATAAGTATTTACTCAAATCACAATTAGCAATATATGCAAGTCACTTATTAAAAGAAAGAAATAGTTAAAACTTAATAAATCTACTATTTTTTTTTCCGAAGAATAATCTATAACATACTCAAGTTTCAAGTTTATTAGATTTCTTGATTAATCGCTTAATCAAACTTCTAAGCGATGTACATATTAAAATTTACATTTGTTAGGTGACAATACAATACATAAAATACTTAAAAAAGGACTAAATTACACTCAATTTAACATATTCTTAACATTAGGTGAGGAGGGATGAAATACAATTCATTAAAGTAAAGAGAAGACATTAAGGGAGAATACAAGAGGGTAACAAATAAAAAATATAATAAAATAAAGTAGGGTAGTAAGATAATAAAATTAGTTTGCAAAGGCATCCTTGAAAAGAAATGTTTTTAAGTTACTTTTAAATTTTCCAAATTCCTTCTCCTCCCTTAAAGAAATCGGGAGGGCATTCCAAGTCTGCAGTACAGTACATGAAAAAATAAATTGTCGTCTAGTGTTTATAATTTTCAACGAGGGAATAGACAATACGTTTTGTTCATTAGATCTTAAAATTCTCCTTGCAGAATATGGAATTAATAACTTAAATAAAAAAGCGGGGGTCATATTATAGAGGGTTTTGAATATAATTATACAAAGTTTATACGTTATTCTGTGAATAACTGGAAGCCAGTGAGCATTTTTAAGAACTTTCTAGATTTGGTTATTAGCTTAATTGATGCATTTTGTATAATTTGAAGACGTTTTATTTCATGTAAAGCAATTCCTTTAAAAAGAGAATTGCAATAGTCGATTTTAGACATCACCAAAGAGTGAATCAGGATGTTAAGTGATTTGGGACATAGAAATTTAGAAATAGATCGAATTTTACATAACCTGTAAAAGGTAGTTTTCATGATGTTACTGATATGGTCGTGAAAATTAAGTTTGTTGTCGAAAATTACCCTAAAATTTTAATATTTTTAACTGATTGTAGGGGGACATTTTGAGTAGAGATAGGAGTAACAAGAGGAAAACTATCCTTCCATGGAAAAAGCATAACATTAGTTTTTTTGATGTTAAGTGCCAATCTGTTTGTATCCAGCCAATGATAAATTTGGTCAAGTTTTTCATTAATCGCTGAGATTTCCATTGTATTATTATTATTTAGAGCAGTGTTCTTCAACCTTTTTACACCCGTGGACCGGCAGAAATAAAAGAATTATTTTGTGGACCGGCAAACTACTAAGACTAAAATTTAAAAACCCCGTTTACGCCCCATCTCCGCGAGCTCGGTCCCCGCAAACCATCTGATCCCATCTGCACAAGCCGCAATTATGATTTTATATTGAACGTATTTTATTAAAGTATAAAAAGAAACAATATTCTGAACAATTGTGATTTTATAAATACAAATATACAGAGCACGGACCAACAAAATCCCTGTCTCCCCTCCCCTTCACATATATCCCCTCTACTATCAAGAAAACTGAACAAGCCAAGTTATTATAGAATGCTACATAGAAATATCATTCTAACAGAATACTGCAGTCCCCAGTTATGTCTCTAGCAGGATATATAATTCAAATCTGATATATTCTAATGACAAAATAGAAATAAAATTATTTTTTTCTATCTTTTGTTGTCTCTGGTTTCTGCTTTCATCTTCTTTTCACTCTTTTTCTTCCAGCATCTGCCCGTTCCATCCAATGTCTGCCCTCTCCCCCTTCCATATGTATCTGACTTCTTTCTATGCCCCTCTTCCTTGTCCATCCTCCTCTCTCCTTTTTACATCATTCATTCCAGCTTCACTGCCTTCTTCATTTTTATCTCTCCTACACCAGATCGTGCATCTTTATCCCTCTCTCATTTCTCTGCTGACCCCCTTTCCAGCATCAATGTCTCTCTACTTTCTCATTCCTCTCTCTCCCCTTTCTCTCATCTGATCTCTCCATTCCACCCTGACCCCCCTTCCCCTCCTGTAATTCCCTGCCAGCTGTTTCCTTCCTTTTTTCTTTCTCCCTACCCTCCTTCCTTTTTTTCCTTCTCCCTTCCCTCCTCCCTCTATCCAACATTAACTCTCTTTCCAATGCTTTCCCTCCTCCCTCCCAGCAGCATCTCTCCTTCTTCTTCCTTCCCTCCTCCCTCTATCCAACATTAACTCTCTTCCCATCCCTTTCCCTCCTCCCCTCCCAGCAGCATCTCTCCTTCTTCTCCCTTCCCTCCTCCTTCTATCCAACAGTAACTCTCTTCCCATCCCTTTCCCTCCTCCCCTCCCAGCAGCATCTCTCCTTCTTCTCCCTTCCCTCCTCCCTCTATCCAACATTAACTCTCTTCCCATACCTTTCCTTCCTCCCCTCCCAGCAGCATCTCTCCTTCTAACTCCCTTCAAGTCCAGTAACAGCTCTCCCTTTTCCAGACCTTCCCAGCCTCCTATAGTGGCTTCCTCCCCTTCCAGCAGCTCTCGGTACTTGCCTGCAGGAAGTTGCCGGTAAATCACTTCCCTGGCAAATTGGAGAACTGGTGGGAGGGGAGACAGCCACTGTGAAGGCTCCCCAGGATCTTGTTCGCACACGCTGACCATCTCCCTGCACCTGAATCTGCAGCTCTCTCCGGTCTAATCGCAACTTCCCCGCGGCCCTCTTCAGCAACTTGGCAGGGGTGGCGATCAAGACACGCTGCCGACGTCGGGACCTTCACTCTCTGAGTCCCGCCTATTTTGTTTCAACTTCCTGTTTCCGAACAGGCGAGACTCAGAGAGGGAAGGCCCCGACGTTGGCAGCCTATCTTGATCGCCTGAGGCTGGGAGGAACATTAGTTGGGAGGAACCGCAGTTGGCAGGAAATTTAACTGCCAACTTGATCTCGCCAGCCCTGCGCGGACCGGCAGAAATTTTCTGCGGACCGGCACCGGTCCGCGGACCGGCGGTTGAAGAACTGTGATTTAGAGGATGCAGTAACTGTATATCATCAGCATAGGCAAAAACATGAAAGCCTACAGATTGGCATAAGGTCATTAGTGGTGCAAGAAAAATATTGAAAAGTAAGGGTGAAAGAATAGATCCTTGGGGGACCCCATGTGCACTCTGTGTAGGTTTGGAGGAAGATTCCTTGAAAAGAACGGTAGAGGTGCGATCAGTGAAATAAGATGTAAACCAAGCAAGAACTTCATCTGTAACCCCAATAGATTGGAGTCTGCTAAAAAGAAGTTGATGATCAATCGTATCAAATGCTGCTGAAAGATCAATAGAGATTAACAGCACCGATACTCTCCCAAAAAAATAACAATAAGATTATATTAAATCTCCTTTTCATTTCTCACCCCACATTTAGTTAAACAAAACCCAAGTACATCCAGCACGTACACTTTTAGTAATTACAGGCCATCAATTCCCTTCTATCTTATGTTAACAACATGCAATTATTCCCACAACTTGGTATAAATACCATATCCATCAACAGTTCTGCTCTCCATCATCCTCCTTTTTCTTTCTTCAAAAAATCTTCTTTGTATATGTTTCTGTATGCTTACTCCAGTAGACTTCTTTAATACATCATGCATTCATATAGTATCTGTTTATATTAATCCATAACTCTATAGAATATAGCATATCCCAAGATTAACTTTATGGAAATCATCATACAGCTATTGAGTTAAAAATCTGTATTTCTCATAGTCTTCTTTCCTCCAAATTAACTGTGCATCAAAATATATTAGGATCCATGGAAAGCAAAAAATAACATCAGGGTATAAGATGAGAATCAGACCGTATCATACATGCACTGATTCCATTCATACTACAATACCCAACATCCTTTACTTCCCACCATATTGCAGAAAACTCTCATTAATCTGCCAACCTTTTATGTCAATTTGCAAATCATTTGACATTCTGTTCAGGTATAAGAATCCACTTCCTTCAGTACTTTAATTAAACCACTGCAGACTAAGATGTATACAAACATCTTTACTGTCATCTACTCTCCTGTACCTTGTAATGTAGTTTTTTAAAATTCTGACAGGAGAAGTACTGCAGGAATAAAAACAGTACATATAGGAAATTTTAATGCACTTGGAGGAATGAGTCTAAAAGTGCTGAAGAATCTCAAAGCACAACCTTGCTGTGGGAGATGCAGAGTTACCATTGCCAATTATTGAATAGCATCCAGAGCATTGTTAAATCTGTTCCTGCTCCATATGACTTGTATCATTCTCAAACCCAAGCTTAGCCTTCTTTAAAATCTTCTCTCCAACCATTTAGGGAAATGAAAAAGTTCACATATTCCCCTTAATGTTATGCCATATTCACATCTATTATGCTCAGTTCTGGCATAAGGAAGAACTCTCCTTTAACACCTCTCACTAAACAGCCACATTCCATGCAGCTGCTTCCACTGACTACATTCCTCTGTCAGAATGTTGAGCCAATTCAAAATTAACTGCAGAGTTACCCAGGTTTTGAAATATATTTCACCAACCACCAAAAGTAAACCAAAGTATTATAATAAACTAAAGAAATAGGAAAAAGATATAAAACCCAGTTCCATTCCTATGTGGCCATAGGCATTTCACACCTATCCAGGAACTCTTTTAACTTAGCAGAATCTTCAAAGTTGTAAGTTTTATTTTCATGAGTAACCTTCATAATTGCTGGATAAATTAAACCATATCTGGCTCCCAACGCTCTTAACTGTGGCCGTAACTCTAACAGTTGTTTTCTTTTATAAGCAGTCTCCTTCGCAAAATCCTGTACTATATGTATCTTTGCATCTTGACATTTGAGGTTTCTGTTCTCCTTAGCCAATTTAATAATCTCCTCCACCTGTTGGTATCTGAGCATCTTAAAAATCAGGGGACGCGGTCCTTTTTGATTACTAGACCTCCTTATTGGGATACTGTGTGCCCTTTCCAGTTCCAATGGATACTTGCTTTTTATTGGCAGAATTTTCGGTAGAAAATTAGTGAGAAAGGCTATGGGATCATTTTTTTCTATCCCCTCTGATAACCCAAGCACCCTTAAGTTACTCCGTCTTTCGCGATTAGACAGATCCTCCAGTTAAGAACATAAGAAGTTGCCTCTCGCGGCGGCCCATCAATCCCATTGCCCGAGTAGTGGTCTATATCTATCTATACCCCTCAATCCCTTTTTCTTCTAGGAATCTATCCAACCCCTCTTTGAAACCATATAATGTGTTCCTGTCTACCACAGCCTCTGGAAGCGCGTTCCATGTATCCACCACCCTCTGAGTGAAAAAGAACTTCCTAGCGTTTGTTCTAAACCTGTCCCCTTTCAATTTTTCCGAGTGCCCCCTTGTACTTGTGTTGCCCCATAATTTGAAAAATCTGTCCTTGTCAACTTTTTCTATGCCCTTCAGGATCTTGAAGGTCTCTATCATGTCTCCTCTAAGTCTCCGCTTTTCCAGGGAGAAAAGTCCTAGCTGCTTTAATCTGTCGGTATATGGGAGATTTTCCATTCCCTTTATCAGTTTAGTTGCTCTTCTCTGTACTCCCTCAAGTACCGCCATGTCCTTCTTGAGGTATGGCGACCAGTACTGGACACAGTACTCCAGATGCGGCCGCACCATTGCACGATACAGCGGCATGATGACTTCCCTCGTCCTGGTCGTGATACCCTTCTTAATGATACCCAACATTCTGTTTGCTTTCCTTGAGGCTATGGCGCACTGCGCCGATGCCTTCAGTGTTGCGTCTACCATCACTCCCAGGTCTCTCCAGGTTACTGACCCCTAGTGGTGTTCCCCCCATTTTGTAAGTGAACATCGGGTTCTTTTTCCCCACGTGCATGACCTTGCATTTCCCTATGTTGAAGCTCATTTGCCATTTTTCGGCCCACTTTTCCAGCTGCGTTAGATCCTTTTGGAGATCTTCGCAGTCTTCCCTCGTTTGAGCCCTGCTGTATAGTTTGGTGTCATCTGCAAATTTAATGACCTCACACTTGGTTCCCGCTTCCAGTCGTTTATGTAGATATTGAACAGGAGCGGTCCCAGCACCGACCCCTGCGGAACTCCGCTCGTGACCCCCTTCCAGTCCGAGTAATGGCCCTTTACGCAAACCCTCTGTTTCCTGTTTGCCAGCCAGTTTTTGATCCATCGATGGACCTCCCCTTGCACCCCGTGGTTCCATATCTTTTTGAGCAGTCTCTCATGTGGTACCTTGTCGAAGGCTTTTTGGAAGTCGAGGTAAATGATATCTATAGATTCCCCTTTATCCACCTGGCTGTTCACTCCCTCAAAGAAGTACAATAAGTTTGTGAGGCATGACCTACCCTTGCAGAAGCCATGCTGACTCGGTTTTAGCTGCCCATTGTTTTCGATGTGTTCACAGATGCTGTCCTTAATCAGTGCCTCCATCATCTTTCCCGGGACTGAGGTCAGGCTCACCGGCCTGTAGTTTCCTGGGTCGCCCCTTGAGCCCTTCTTGAAGATGGGCGTGACATTTGCTATTTTCCAGTCCTCCGGGATCTCTCCGGTTTTTAGGGATAGGTTGCATATTTGTCGAAGTGGCTCCGCTATTTCGTTTTTTAGTTCCTCGAGTACTCTTGGGTGAATGCCGTCCAGACCTGGCGATTTGTCGCTCTTTAGTCTGTCTATCTGCTTGAGTACATCCTCTTGGCTTACCTCTAAATTGACCAGCTTATCATTTTGTTCTCCTATTATGATTTCCTCGGGTTCCGGAATGTTGGTTGTATTCTCCCTTGTGAAGACTGATGTGAAGAACTCATTTAACTTGTCAGCTATCTCTTTCTCTTCTTTTACTACTCCCTTTCTATCTCCATCATCCAATGGTCCCACTTCTTCTCTTGCCGGTTGCTTCCCCTTGACGTATCTGAAGAAAGACTTGAAGTTTGTTGCTTCCTCTGCCAGTCTCTCTTCGTATTCTCTTTTTGCTTTTCTAACCACTCGGTGACACTCCTTCTGGTGTTCTTTGTGCGCTTTTTGGTTCTCCTCTGTTTGGTCTTTTTTCCATTTTCTGAATGATGCTTTTTTGTCACTTATCGCCTTCTTCACTGCATTTGTTATCCACACTGGGTTTTTTGTTCTATTTTTTTTTGCACCCTTTCCTGAACTTGGGGATGTACAGGTTTTGCGCTTCGTGCACAGTCCTCTTGAGTAAGGTCCAGGCTTTTTCTACGGATTCCATCTTCCCTATGTTGCCTTGGAGTTTCTTTCCCACCATTTCCCTCATGGCATCATAATTTCCTTTTTTGAAGTTGAGTGCCGTCGTTGTGGTTCTTTTCCCCTTTGATGATCCAATTTCTAGCCTGCACTGGATCGTGTTGTGATCGCTGTTACCTAGCGGGGCTAATACCGCCACCTCTTTTGCTGGCCCCCCTAGTCCGTTGAAGATTAGGTCAAGAGTGGCATCGCCCCGTGTTGGTTCCGTGACCAGTTGCTCCATGAAACAGTCTCTCGTGACCTCTAGGAATTTGGTCTCCTTTGCGCAGTTTGAGTGTCCGATACTCCAGGATAGTTGAAGTCCCCCATCACCACAACATTTCCGCTTCTGCATACCTGCCTCAGTTCAGCCTCCATGTCCTGGTCGATTTCTTCCGGTTGTCCAGGTGGGCGGTAGTACAGACACAATTTAATGTCTGCCCTAGTTCCTCCCTGTAGCTTAACCCATAGTGATTCCAAGCCATCCACCCGTACTGTTGTTTCCATCCTGGCTGAGGGTATGGAGTCTTTTATGTACAGCGCTATTCCTCCACCCTTTTTATATGTCCTGTCTCTCCTGTAAAGTTTGTACCCTGGTATGGCCACATCCCATTGATTGTCCTCAGTCCACCACGTTTCTGTGACTCCAATTATGTCCAGGTCCTTTTTGCTGGCAATGATTTCTAGTTCACCCATTTTGGCCCTTAGGCTCCTAGCATTTGTGTATAGGCAGTTTAAGACCCAGTTTTTTGCCCTCTCTTTTGGTTTTCCTCGTGTTTTGGGTCTCCTGCAGTCCTCCTCGTGGTTCGCCAGCCCCCGAGCTTCATCTCGGTCATCCTCCTCATGTTGTGTGTCTGTGACGTCCTCAGCCTGTTTCCCCTGCACCTCTTGCTCCCGTAATTCCCACTCAGTTCCGGGCTCTTTTTCACAATGTCTTTGTCCCTCTGGCTCCTGTTGTTCTTTGTTGGTGCCGCTTACCAGTTCCATTTGTGCCCTTGGTCCCTGCAATGCGTTCTTAGATCCTTTTTCAAAACATACACACTCAGTCCCGAGTCCTCCTTTACAATGTCCCAGTTCAGTATCCTTGTCTGGTACTGATGTCCGATGTGTCGAGGTCAGATCGACTATCGGCTTTCCCCTTTTCCTCAGTTTAAAGCCAAGTCTATGACGTTCTGGACGTTGCGTGCCAGCATCCTCGTCCCAGCTGTGCTAAGGTGCAGTCCATCTCTTCTGTAGAGCTTGTTCTTCCCAAAAAAAGTAGTCCAGTTCCTAACAAAGTGGAAGCCCTCCTCTTTGCACCATCTCCTCAGCCAAACGTTAATTGCCTGTAGTTCGCTCTGTCTCCTTGTGTCCGCTCTCGGTACTGGCAGGATCTCTGAGAAGGCTATCTTCCTTGCCCTCAGTCTCAATTTCCTCCCCAGGATCCTGAACTGGTCAGTTAGTGTGGTCCTGTTGAAGTTCCTCCTGCTGATGTCGTTGGTTCCAATGTGGATCACTACTGCTGTCTCCTCAGTCTCGGCTCCCTCCAGTATCCTCTCAATATTGTTGATGACGTCCTTTGTTCTTGCCCCCGGGAGACATGTTACCAGTCGGTCCTCTCTCCCTCCAGCTATGTGACTGTCTACTCCTCGCAGGATTGAGTCTCCAACCACGATAGCCGATCTCCCCTTCTTCAACTGTCTCTCTGGTCTCAGATCTGTGTCACATGTGCAGTCCATTTGTCCGTCCTCTGGGTTCTGCTGTGTCTCCGCCACTGGTCTCAAGTCTGTGTCATCTGCGTAGTCCGCTAGTCCTTTCTCCTGGCTCTGATGGGTCTCCTCCTCCTCTGCCTGCCCAGGTCCTCCGCAAGGTCCTAGTCCCATGGTGTCTGGTGGTTCCTGTCGTCCAACTGTCGGTTCTCTCCTGGTGTGTTGATGGTCTTGTGCCTCCACCATCCTGCAGGCCTCCTCAATGAACTTCTCGAGCTCCCTAACTTGTTCTGCGATGTGGTTCTCTCTGGTGGTGTCTTCAGTTGCCCAGCATTGCTCCTCCATGGTGCAGAGTCCCTCCAGCTCCTGGACTCTAACCTGCAGTCTCCCGACCTCCTGTTTCAGGCTATCCAGTTCCTGACATCGACCGCATATGTACGCCTGCCTCCCGGAGGGGAGGTAGTCATACATATGGCACCCAGTGCAGTATACTGGGTAGCTCTGCTGGGTTCCCACAGCCTCCATTGCTCCTTTCTCGATCTTATGTCCCTCGGTGTGTATGAGTGGTGCCCGGCGCGCAGCTAGCTGAAGAAAAAGAGAAGAAAAGAGAGATGAGTACAGAGAAAGTACCTTAGCTGTTTAGAAGTTAGATGTTGCTGCTGGGCTGGCAGGGCTCCTTCTCAAGGCTCCTTCGCAAAGGCGCTCTCGCTAAGGCGAGCGCCTTTGCCGCTCGCATTCGCCACGCGCCGAACGGCTGGAGGAGCCCGGCGCTGACTGTGCCTGTGACGCGGTGGGGGTGGGCGGAGCTCCCGCTCGCCGCGACCCCAGCTACCATGAACTGCCTCCTCTCTCTCCTCCGGCGTGCCTCGTGCACGCGGCTCTCGCAGCCAGAAGTCTGCCTCCCCTCACTGACTCTCCAGCCCGAAAGCTCTCCTGCTCTCCCTCAGCTGCGCCCGACTCGCTTCCTTTTAAGGAGGAGCCCGGCGCTGACTGTGCCTTTGACGCGGTGGGGGTGGGCGGAGCTCCCTCTCGCCGCAACCCCAGCTACCACGAACTGCCTCTCCTCTCTCCTCCGGCGTGCCTCGTGCACGCGGCTCTCGCAGCCAGAAGTCTGCCTCCCCTCACTGACTCTCCAGCCCGAAAGCTCTCCTGCTCTCCCTCATCTGCGCCCGACTCGCTTCCTTTTAAGGAGGAGCCCGGCGCTGACTGTGCCTGTGACGCGGTGGGGGTGGGCGGAGCTCCCTCTCGCCGCGACCCCAGCTACCACGAACTGCCTCCCCTCTCTCCTCCGGCGTGCCTCGTGCACGCGGCTCTCGCAGCCAGAAGTCTGCCTCCCCTCACTGACTCTCCAGCCCGAAAGCTCTCCTGCTCTCCCTCAGCTGCGCCCGACTCGCTTCCTTTTAAGGAGGAGCCCGGCGCTGACTGTGCCTGTGACGCGGTGGGGGTAGGCGGAGTTCTTTCTTTAATATTTCTATCTCCTTGTGATCATTTTTATATTGTGTTATTTCTGCCTCAGTTTTCTCCACACATTTTTCTATATGCTCAATTTTAAAATCTACTACTTGCATTCTTTTATTTAAATTTTCTACCTCTTCTTTGACCTCTTTTATGTTTTTTACGTTATTTAACACTATCTCTTTAATCTGTTGCAATTTCTTCATGAGGTCTCTGTTCTCTATTTCATCCGTTGGAAGTGGAACTAATGCAGAGACGTCGGCTCCAACTTTGACCTCTTGACACTTCCTGCTCCTGTTCCCGCTGACACGCTTTTACACTGCTTGCCCGAAGCCATTCCGCTACCGAAAACAAAACTTTACTGATGTGACTCACGATTTTTTAATACTTTAAAATACCATAAATAGCCTGATTTTACAGAGCTCCTCAACTATCCGACCATATCGGAACGCTCCAAAGCCACGCCCCCCTACATTCCATCTCTATTAATATTGCTGCTGACTCACACCAGTGTCGCAAGGTTACTGTGGAATGGAGGGGGTTGCTTAGTGGTTAGAACTGCAGCTTCAGCACCCTGAGATTGTAAGTTCAAACCCAGTGTGTTCCTTGTGATTCTGGACAAGCCACGTAGCACTCCATTGACCCAGGGACCACAGTTAAATTGTAAGCTTGCCAGGAGAGAGAGGGACCTGATTACTAGTCACTGTTTTGCAAACCACTTTGGGTGAATCTCTTCATGAAAAGGCAGTTAATAAATTCAAATAAATAAACTTGTGTCAGCCATTTTGAGTAATGAGACTGCACAGGGCAGAAGCATAGAAGGATAGCTCTTGCTCTCGTCACTACTGGACTAGTCGGGCTTAAGGTAGGCCTGGAAGAGGTCTGCAGTGGTTCTGAGAAGAGGAGAACAGGAATAGAAACTGAGACTCCCCCTTGGCCCCAAAATGTAGGTTTATATTCGAGTATATAAAGTAGTTATTTTTATGGCTAAAAGGGTAAACAGCAGAAACTGATTCCATTAGTTATGAGTAGTGTGCAAAAGTTGCATCTGTTCAGCAAGATATGTTTTGAATAGTTACATTGATTCCTGTTGTAGATCGTTCTCGCGCATTTAAGTACATAAGAATAACCTTACTGGATCAGACCAGTGGTCCATCTAGCTTACCATGGGACGTAGTCAGGTGTCCTGCGGTAAATTGAAAATTGATGCGCATTAATAATTTTGTTGCTAAACCTTCTACTGTGTATGTAACCTGGTCTGGGCTCTTCTGAGAGAATGGGCTAGAAATTTGACTAAATAAATAAAAGATTTGGTTGGGGGGGATATGTCTTGATGGCAAAAATTAATGTTCTGTGCTACTCAGGTTGGGAACATTACCACGTGCTTACTGGTTAATGCAAGATTAGTGCATGATCACTTGCTACCTACAAAATAGGTGTCAGTCCATAGATGCTAATATTTTATAATGGTCGTGAGCTAGTGGCAGCATTAGCACATGGCTATTAATATAAGAAGGAAAATTGGCCATTTTACTGCTATGGTCAAAAAGGCTTTAGTATGCG
The DNA here is from genome assembly GCF_902459505.1 of Geotrypetes seraphini. Taxonomy (NCBI): domain Eukaryota; kingdom Metazoa; phylum Chordata; class Amphibia; order Gymnophiona; family Dermophiidae; genus Geotrypetes; species Geotrypetes seraphini. Next base: position 21,790,265 of record NC_047102.1, read on the forward strand.
AGAAAAACCCACATAAGTATGTGCTAAGGCTACTTTTTTGCTAAGCCCCCCCCCCCCCCCCAAGTTTCTAAAGCAAAGGACTTTACTGCTTTATGAAATTTATTTAATAAATTCACATATACCTATTTTGTAGTCAGATTAGTATAAGAATGTTTGGTGTGATGGAGATCTCTCATTAGATACCTACTGCTTGTGAATGAGAGCAGGATTTCCATCCCAATGTTTAGGTTTGATGTCAAACCTATTTCACATCTATGTATTTTAACTGTATAACTATCAACTTGCATATTTATGAAATCAGGTTAAAAAAAAAAAATCTGAATCTAAAATTTGCAAACTTGATTGTTGGTAAATTGCGTTCTTGACACAACTTTTCTTTCTGTTGCAGCTAATAGGAAACCTTTGGTTGGAATGAAAAAAAACAAGAGTAGAACTATTACTAGACAGTCAGCATCAAGGATTCAAGTGTCATCCAAATCTACCTCATCAAAACTAACTTCCATAAACAATTCCAGGGTACCAAAGAGAATGCAGAAACATGGGAAGCCTTTACTCTCTAAAATGAAATCAAGGATTCAGTGTAAGAGGCCAGAGCAAAAAAATGCCTCAAGAAAGCTGGAAATGGGAGATTTGGTTCTTAAGCAGCCAAAAGTTGTGTTGTATAAAAACTTGCCTATTAAACAGGAGAAGGAATCAGAAGGGCCAGTGCAAGTTCCTGAGTCCAGCAGGTGCTTAACAAGACATGCAACCAGAGAGTACAAACCGAACTGTGAAAGAAGTGCTTATGAGCAGGGTGAATCTTCAGCTTGCACATATACCACTCGGAGGTCCATGCGAACCAGAATGAATTCCAAGATCTCAGATAACAAGCTTGAACCAAATATATTGAATAGTTATAAAATCAGTACTAACATGACTGGAAATCATCCTAAGTACCTGAAACAGCAGTTTCACTGGGCACGCAGAACTGAGTGGGGAAACAAAATGCTACTAAACGAGGATATTGAGTGTCAGAAGAATGGTGAGAACATATCTAAAAGGAAATCGCAGCAGGTAAGACCAACAAAGACATTAACAAAAGTAGAAGGTTCTTGCTTGAACTATGACCCACCAGCCAGAAAGGAAGAAACAGTAGATTTGATACATTCCTGTCTTGAGGCTGGCGAGGTAGTGGGAATGCCTGTAGGTTACCAGGACACTACTCCTCTAGCCAGTGGATGTTCAGTGATGTCTCCTGACACTGACATGAATGATAGTTTCCAAATGCTGAAAAGCAAAAAGAAGCATCGAATCACAAGATATGATGCACAGCTTATCCTTGAGAACAGTACTGGCATCCCCAAACTAACACTGCGCAGACGCCATGACAGCAACAGCAGCAAAACCAATGACCAAGAAAATAATGTCATCAATTCATCAAAAATAAGCATCAAGTTAAGTAAAGACCATGAGAAGGAAAAGAGTAATGTATATGTAGCAAAGCTCAATAATGGCTTTAACTCAGGTTCTGGTGGAAGTTCTACAAAACTAAAGATCCAGTTGAAACGAGATGAAGAGAGCCGAGTGCCATATTCAGAAGAGTATCCTGAGAACAGAATCTGCTGCAGCAACACACTTTCTATCCTGGAGTCTAGCATGGGGATGGACAATTACCATCAGTACCAGGAAGAAAGTGTGGAGGAATCCTCATCTGAAGAGGAAGATGAGGAAGATGACGATTATGATGATGACTTTGAGGATGATTTCATTCCACTCCCTCCTGCAAAAAGGTTGAGACTTATAGTTGGTAAAGATTCAATAGACATTGATATATCTTCCCGGCGGAGAGAAGACCAGTCTCTGAGGCTCAATGCATAAGTCATAGCTCTTATAGGAGACCAGCCATTTTCCCTGGATATAAACCATTATATGCAATGATAGACAACAACAACAACAGCAACAGAACTGTGCTATAGTGAAATGCCAGTATTAAATAGTTTTGCTCTTTGGTCATGATCTATTGCTAGAGAAAGTCAGATTGCACTACATCAGGAGTCTGTTCTCAAGGAGAATACTTCCTTTGGTGGGAATGGCTAGTAAATTGTTGTGTGTGCTATGATTCCATCTTATGCCACATTTTGGATTATAACTCGAGGAAAAATGCAGTGCTCCTTTAAAGTCATGCTGACATGCTGATGCCCATTTATATTAAAAATGCATTGTCATTTTTTTAAGTGGCAAAACTTTATGTACATTTTTGTGATGAGCACTTGTGTAATGTCCCTTGTAGAAAGTGTACAGCAAACTGACCCTTCTTGCTTCCAGTTGGGGCAGATTTTTATTGTACTTTTTTTAATAGCCTTCTTATGTGCAATTCTGAGTTAGGATAAATGAAGAGGGAATTAAGATTTTTGTGGTAAAAAGAAAAAATCTATCTATGATAAGTATAGATATTTATATATAGCTATATATCTATAGCTATATATCTATATAGAGATATAGATATAAAATCACTGGATCAAAATTTGTAGTGAGAAATCCAGTGTTCTGTGTAGGACAATAAGGTCACAATTATGGGTTAAACCAATGTGTTTTTAAAGGGAGAGCATGCTCTTTAATATTTCATGTAACAAACAATCATGACAGCAACATCTTCAGATCTTTAGAACGTTACTATCACCAGCAATGAATTTACTATTGCTTAGGGGGGTTTTGCTTAGTGTTCTGTTTTTGGATTTTGTCAGTTTAGCCCTGTACACTGTGGCCTTTTGTTCGTAGCTAATGTTGGGTTGATTACCCTTTGCACTGCACCTCTCCCCTCTTTATTTTCTTTAAGCTGATAATGTTTACTGACTTTTTAGTACATTCTCTGTATAAAAGTAGCATTCTACAGAATAAAAGTTTGGAGATGGTGTATATATTGTTTGTTATATAACTTGACATCTTGTATTTAATACTTCTCAGTACTTTTTAGATAAAAAAAAAGTTCTTTGCTAGAATGATTGGTGCTTTTTTTCCCCCATAAAATAGAATTTTAGCTGCCTGAATTTTGTTCAGGTTGGTGCTGCAAACCTAGTTCATTTTGTTATAGTTTATTCCAGTCCTGGGTTTCTGATATGTCTGAGTGCAGTTTGGCCTGCTAACTTTAATTTTATTTTAAATCAGGGGTGTTCCTTCTCCCTTCTCTTTTCTGTTGCCTTAAGACTCTAGGCAAAGAATAAAACAATCTTACACCCATCTGTTTTACCTTTTGAGAGGTAATCTACTACTCTTCTGTATCCTATTTTCCATATAGTGATATTTGAATTTATATCGGTCTCCTTCTAAACCAGAGCCTATACCAATGAGCTAAAAGAGCAGTTCCATTAAGAAAACCTTAGTATAGTCTGGTTGAGCATGCTTTTTGCTTCTATCTCTGTATGGTTTTATTAATAACTTAGGCCCTAAGACTTAACTAGCCCTAACCAGAAAATTTTCTTCTCCACTTTACCAATATTTTCTGCAGGGTCATGAAAACAGGTACTAGAACAGTATTCCAGACCATTCAGACAGAAATTAAGTCCTGGATATAACTAACAGAACATCAACTGATAGATTCCTGTCTTAAGTACAACATAAATCAAATAATTTGGAATAACAGATTTTTAAAAAGACCTGAATGCAGCTTTCCCACTGACCAGCAGATGTGATGGCATCCCTAATCCCTTTAGATCTTGCAAATTTTTTTTTTTTTTTTTTACCACGCACACTAAACTCTGGGCCGCATCTAGAGGGCCTCTAAGCATGTGTGGATGTTGACCGATGACAGCATATGCGTGACATAATCATGTTGACGTCCACGCATGCTCAAAGGCTCTTCAGACGTGGTCCTGAACTCGAGGGGCTTTTCAAAACCTGGACAAATTGCCGGGTTTTAGAAATTCCTCCATCGGGTAATCCTAAAATAGCGGCACACTGGGGGGCAGAGGAAGAGAGGTGCCCATCCCAGCAGTGACAGACACCTACACAGCCTATCTTTCATGGCAGACCCGGAATCTCGCCATGGCACACAGGTTGTGATATACTACTTTAGACTAATTTCCATTTTTACAAGATATAAAAGAGCTTCTCTGGAATAAATACCAATCATAATTTTTTTTTTTAATGGTAACAATAGAACAAATGTTTTTGTCTGAGATTCCATGTACAGAATTGAAGAACAAAAACTGTGTATATATGTTGTATATATTTATACTGTGAGAACTTTTGTCTTAAAAAAAAAATTGAGCTAAAAGAAGAGGTTTGTTTTTTTTTAAGTTAAATACAAATGCCAATAAAATAGGTAATTATAAACCTAATATTTAATTAATTATTCTGTATCGCTTGGTAGACTGGTATAGTCCTTACGAATGAGTAATATGCCTCACTGCTACCAGCAGGTGGAGACTGAGATCAAAACTTGTAAATCAGTAGAGCATCCCCTCTTGCTACTCCAGTTTTCCTCAGTCTCTGGTAGCAGGTGGTAAGGCTTTTCAGTTCCCCTCTTAGCACTGTTGGAACTTTGTGGACTCCTGGTTCCCCTTTTTGTGCCGGATATAGCTTGGGCGGGTTCTGTTTGGCGATCCGTATGAACTCAGGGGTGTTAAACCCGGCGGGTCTCGTGCTGGGTCCCTTCCTCCACCTCCCCATATTTTTGTAGTGGGCCTCAGCAGGCAGCCTAGCTTCCTGTTTGGTCAGCCCTCCAGCTTTGAGAGCTGTGGAGTCTGTTCTGACTAAGTAAGAAGAAATTAAAAAATCCTGAGGTCTGCCAGTCTAAAGGGCTCATTTCCCTTTAAAACTGCCTTTTTTTCTGTGTTTTTCTCTATTTACCAGCACTTTCTTTACAGCTAGGGCGGTTTTCAGCACAATGAGCTCTTTTAAAGGGAAAAAGTGCTCCAGGTGCGAGATACTCATGGCCGGCCTGTGCAAGTGTTGTGCAGGCCGGAACGGTGGGGAAGCCTTGTCGGCAGCGGATGCCGGTGGCCAGTGCACCCCGCCGCATGTGCCTCGCAGTTCAGCTTCGGATCGTGGGGAAGCCCGGGGCTTCCCCTGATGCCCACACGAGGGGTTCCCCAGCCGCTGATGGTCATGGAAAAAGGATTCCCTTCCCGCCGGTTCGGCTGGGGATTCCCTTTTCGCGTCGGTCGGTTCCTCGGCCTCTGCTTCAGGAAAGTCCCAGGCTTTTCAGACGCGACAGGTTGCAGAAGCTCCAATTTTGGCGGTCTCGGGACCAGTTTCGGCGGTAATCTCCTTCATTTCAGTTACCTCAGGTGACCTTCCCCCTGTTCTGGAAATACAGGGGCAAGGTATGTCAGGATCTCCTGCTGGGTCAGGGAGTCCCTTGCGGCCGCCAGGGGTCTTTCCCCCTGAATTTATGTTAGCACTTTGTAAAGCTTATGTGCTAGTAGCAAGAGGTTCCGTGTCCAATCCGGGGGTCTCGGGGGGGGGGGGGGGGTGTTTAACCTCTACATTTTTCCCGATGCGGCCCCACACAGCGGCGGTTTTGCCCCCCTTCTACTCCTCTCTCTCATCCAAACGCCCGAGGGTCTCTTGGGATGAGGATTTCTTTTTCCCAGAGGAGCACAAGTGTGCTTGATGAGGACCTGGACCCTTGGGGAGAATTCCAGGAACATCTTGGGGGGCAGGATTCGGCCGGCGAGGGGTGCGAGCATTTTTCAGCAGGACAAGCTCCATGAGTTAATCCTTCAGTTAATCCTCGGTATTGCACTTTGAGGACCCCGTGTCGGAGCCCCCGCATAAGGTGGACCCCTTGCTTAAGGAGATTCGCTCTGCTTCCCGCTCTTTTCCTATGCATCAGGATATTCGGGACATCTTGCTCGCACAGTGGCAGGTGCCAGAAGCCCCTTTTCACTTTGCAAGCTCCATGGCCCACCTGTATCCCATTCTGGAAGGGGATAGGGATACTCTGGTTGCCTGTAGTGGATGCTGTGGTCTCGGCCATCTCTAAGCAGCATACTATGCCTGCTGAGGGCGTTGCGGCATTGAAGGTCCCGGAGGAGCGTACTTTAGAGTCCCTCCTTAAACAGAGTTTTGATGTGACAGCTCTGTCGGTCCAGGTGGCTATGTGTGGCGGGCTGGTGGCTCTGGCATGTTTTCTTTGGGCCCAGCATGTACTTGATGATAAATCTGAGAATTGGAACTAAGGCAAGAAGTTGCCAAAATTGCATTGGGTGCTTCTTATCTCTCGGATGCCATGTATGACCTCTTGCGAGCTTATGCCAAGTCTCTGGCCTTAGGAGTGGTACCTTGTGGCTTCACGCTTGGTTGGCGGATTCGGCGTCCAAAGCTAAGTTGACGAATTTTCCTTTTAAAGGATCTTTTTTGTTTGGTGAGGACCTGGACAAGTTGGTTCAGACTCTCACTGATTCTAAAGTGCCTCGTTTGCCTGAGGATAGACCTAGGCTGCTGGCTCGAGGCAGCACTGCTCGTGGGTGTGATTGCCGCCATTTCTGCTTTGGTCGAGGGGCTGCTTCTTTTCAGTCTCCTGGGCTTTCAAAAGGCAGGTTCTTCCAACATATGCAGTCCTTTCGTGGGACCCACCGGGGTGTAGGTAGTGCCCTCGCCAGGTCCCCTGCTGCCAATCCTGCACAATCCGTCTTGGTTCCGGTGGACGCCCGGTTAAGAGACTTTTATCCACAGTGGACAGACTTCACATCAGATCAGTGGGTTCTGGACGGCTGTGCTCTGGAGTTCGCCCGGGACGGCTATGCTCTGGAGTTCGTCCGGTCCTTGCCAGACCGTTTTCTCGCTTCTCCCTCGCAGCTCTCTGGCGTTTAAATTTCCCCAACTAATTTTGAGGTGTCCCAGTTCCTTCCAACTCTTCCGTAAACTTCTAAAAACTTTTTTATTTTCTAAACATTTTGAAAAATAACTCTTGTATTTCATTTTACTTTATTTTTTAAAATTTATTGTTAACCGCTTCCTTTGGTTGAAAACCCGGTATATAAGGTTAAGTTTTAGTTTAGTTTAGGTGGCGTGGAAGCAGCAGGCCTTTCGCCAGACCCTTCAAAGATTGATCTTCACGCAGTGGTTCCAGTTGGAGTGGGGCACAGGTTGGTACTCGATTTACTTTGTGGTGCCAAAGAAAGACGGTATCTTTCGACCCATCCTGGATTTGAAGGGGGTCAACAGGGCTCTTCATGTGCCTTCCTTCCGCATGGAAACTCTGCGGTCTGTGATTCTGGCGGTTCAGCCGGGGGAGTTTCTGACCTCTCTAGATCTGACTGAGGCCTTCTTACACATTCCTATTCGGGCCTCCCATCATCACTTCCTGCGCTTTGCGATCTTGGAGCACCATTATCAGTTCTGTGCTCTTCCCTTTAGTCTGGCCACAGCTCCGCAGACGTTCACCAAGGTGATGGTGGTCATCGCAACGGCTTTGCACAAAGAGGGCATTCTTCATCCTTATCTGGACGACTGGTTGATTCGATCCAAGTCGTTCAAGGAGAGCACTCGGGTCACGGGTCAGGTGGTGGAGTTTCTGCAGTCCCTGGGATGGGTAATTAACTTTGCAAAGGGCCGGTTGTCTCCATCTCAGTGCCTGGAATATCTTGGGGTCCTGTTCGACACCTCCTTGGGGAAGGTCTTCCTTCCGGAGGCCTGGGTAAGCAAATTGCAATCTCAAATTCGCCTGCTTATGGCATCCCGGTGTCCTTGGGCACAGGATTTTCTCCAAGTCTTGGGGTTGATGGCAGCCTCTCTCGATGTGAGGTGGTCATGGGCCCACATGCGTCTTTTACAGTATGCTCTTCTTCGGGGGGGGGGGGGGGTCGCTTCAAAGGCATAGTCTGGATCACCCTGTTTTGCTACCGGGCTTAGCTCGGGGCAATCTTCGCTGGTGGCTTCAGACCCCCCATCTTGTACAAGGTGCGAGTCTGAATCAGCCACAGTGGATGGTGCTGCTCACGGATGACAGTTTTCTCGGTTGGTGGGGGCTTAGTGTCTAGCTCACTCAGCTCAGGGCACATGGTCCACAGAGGAGGCTTCTTGGTCGATCAATGTTTTGAAGACCAGAGCCTTCCATCTGACGTTGCTAGCATTCCAGTCCTTTCTGATGGGCAAGTCAGTCAGGGTTCTGTCGAACAATGTCACGGTGGTGGCCTATGTCAATCATCAGGGGGACACCAGGGGCACTTTGGTAGCTCAGGAGGCAACTCTGCTCATGGTCTGGGTGGAGTCGCATCTTCAAGAATTATATCAGCCTCTCACATAGCCAGAGTGGAGAATGTTCGAGCGGACTTCCTAAGTTGTCATGTGCTAGATCCAGGAGAGTGGGGTCAAAGCCAGGTAGCTTTTCAGTTGATAGTGCAATCTTGGGGTCAGCCCCTCATGGACCTGATAGCCAAAAGTGTCAACGCCAAAGTATCCCGCTTCTTTAGTCATCACAGAAACGGTCAGGCCGAGAGCCTGGATGCTCTGGTTCAACCATGGCCAACGGAGGGGCTGTTGTATGTGTTCCCTCTGTTGCCATTAGTGGGCAGAGATCTTCTTCGCATAATTTGCCATCCGGGTCTTGTGGTTCTGGTGACTCCGGACTGGCCTCGACAACCTTGGTACACAGATCTGGTGGTGGATCCTTTGCCTCTATTGGACGACCTTCTAACTCAGGGTCCCATTCCGTTGTTCGATCCAGGTCCCTTTTGTCTTAGGGCTTGGCTCTTGAAAGGGGTCGCCTAGATAAGGGGTATTTAGATAAAGTGATCTCAACTCTCTTGGGGTCCCGGAAGCTTTCCACCTCTCGGGCTTATGTGAGGGTTTGACGTCTATTTGAGGAGTGGTGTGGTCTCTTTTCACACTTCCCTGCCTAACATCTTTAGTTTTTGCAGGATGGCCTGGATAGGGGACTGGCTTGATCTTCTCTCCGGGTTCAGCTTGCGGCCTTGTCAGCCTTTAGGGGATTAGTGAAAGGTCAGCGTTTGACTGCCATTCCTGATGTGATTTGCTTACGGGCGGCCAAGTTGATCTGGCCTCCCGTACGGCCTTCTGTTCCATCTTGGGATCTCAATCTGGTTCTGTCAGTTCTAGTGCGCCCTCCTTTTAAACCGTTGGGCGACTGCTCTCTCTTTGAGGACCTTACTCTCAAACGGTCTTCTTGGTGGCCATTACTTCAGCTAGACGTGTTTCTGAGCTGCAGGCTTTCTCTTGTAGGGCTTCCTTCTTGGAGTTTTCTAGGGAGCGGGTTGTCTTGAGGCCTGTTCCTTCCTTTCTACCGAAAGTTGTTTCTCCTTTTGATGTCAATCAATCTATAGTCCTCCCGATGTTGGGTTGTCGGGAGGGCTCTTCTGAGCAGAGACAGCTGAACAAGTTGGATGTCAGTCGGGTTCTTCGCTCTTATGTGCAGAGGACCCAGGAGATCAGGAAATCGGATCATCTCTTTGTCCTTCTAGCTGCTCCTCGTAAGGGGGATGGCACTTCTAAGGCTACTATTGCGCGCTGGATCAAGGAGACTATTGCTTCCGCTTATCTTCTGAAAAAGAAGCCTGCTCCAGACTTTCTCAAGTGCTTTCTCCACTAAGGATCAGGCAGCTTCTTGGGCTGAGTCTTCTCTAGTGCCTCCAGTGGATATTTGCAAGGCTGAAGTTTGGTCTTCTCTGCATTCCGTTGTCAGACAGTGGATGTTCACACACGTCAGAATGCGGTATTTGGTGAATGTGTTTTGGTGTCAGCCCTTCGGGGGTCCCACCCTTAATGGGTACTGCTTTGGTACGTCCCATTCGTAAGGGCTATACCAATCTACCAAGCGATACAGAAGGAGAAATTAGATTCTTACCTGCTAATTTTCTTTCTGTTAGCTTGTAGACTGGTATAGTCCCCCACCCTGTCTGTCTTTGTACGGTGATTGAGGGTTTTTGTTTTGCTTGCGTGCAGAATTTGAATTTTTCTGCGGGTTTTAGTATTTTTCTAGGGCTGAGGAGAATTAAGAACAGCGGCGATGGCTCAGCTAGCTTAGCTGGTGAGCTGTGGGGATGTTTTATTTTTAGGATTAAGTTCTACACATGTTCCAACAGTTGTTTAAAGATGCTTGTTGTTTTCTTACACTCTTGTTTGGAGTGTCATTTACTGTTTTTCAGTTAAGAAATTTCCTTGGTTCTGCTTGGCTATTCGGCAAAGTTTAAGTTTTACAAGTTTCAAGTTTTATTCGGATTTTTATATACCGCCTATCAAGGTTATCTAAGCGGTTTTTACAATCAGGTACTCAAGCATTTTCCCTATCTGTCCCGGTGGGCTCACTATCTATCTAACGTAACTGGAGTAGTAAGAGGAGATGTTCTACTGATATATAGGTTTTGATCTCAGTCTCCACTTGCTGGTAGCAGTGAAGCATATTACCCATTCGTAAGGACTATATCAGTCTACAAGCTAACAGAAAGAAAATTAGCAGGTAAGAACCTAATTTCTCCTTCTTTGGTTATTTTGTGGTTGAAGTTTTCAGACTTTAAATAATATAAGAAGTACCATACTGGAACAGACCAAAGGTCCATCAAGCCCAGTATCCTGTTTCCAACAGTGAACAACCTAGGTTCCAAGTACCTAGCTAGATCCCAAGAAGCAAAACAGATTTTATGTTGCTTATCCTAGGAATGAGCAGTGGATTTCCCCAAGCCGTCTCAGTAATGGCCTATGGGCTTCTCTTTTAGAAAATTGTACAAACCTTTTTTTAAACTATGCTAAGATATCTGATTTCATTACATACTCCAGCAACAAATTCCAGAGTTTAATTACACGTGTGAAGACATATTTTCTTCAGTTTGTTTTAAATCTACTATTTAGTAGCTTCATCGCATGACCCCTAGTCCTAGCATTTTTGGAAAGAGTAAATAAATGATTCACATCTACCCTTTCCACTCCACTCAGTATTTTTATAGACCTCTTTCATATCCTTCCTGAGCCATCTCTTCTCCAAGCTGAAGAAACATGATGGCAAGTAAAGGCCAAACGACACATCTAGTCTGCCCATCCCCCGTAACCATTATCTCTTTCCGAGAAATCCCACGTGCCTATCCCAGGCCCTTTTGAATTCAGATACAATCTCTGTCTCTACCACCTCTTCTGGGAAACTGTTCCATGCATCTACCACCCTTTCTGTAAAAAAGTATTTTCATAGATTACTCCAGAGCCTATCACCTCTTAACTTCATCCTATGCCCTCTCATTGCAGAGTTTCCTTTCAAATGAAAGACTCGACTCATACACATTACATAGTCCATTTAGAATTAAGTCCAGAATTGCATTTCCTCTCGTATTTTCCTTGATGAGTTGTTCCAGGAAGCAATTGCCTACAACATCCAGGAACTTGGTCTCCCTACTGCAGCCGGAAGTGCCTAGGTTACAGTCTCTCCCCGAATAATTGAAGTCGCCCCTGATAACTGCGTTGCCTCCCTTGCAATTGCGTTTAATCTCGTCCGTCATTTCTCCATCAGTTTCCTCGGACTGCCCTGGGGGTTGGTAGTAGATTCCGATCTTCGTTTCCATTCCATTTATTCCTGTAATTTTGGACCATAGAGACTCTACCTTATTTTTCATTTCCAGCGTGTTCTCTACGGTTGACTCAATTCCATCTTTGATGTATAGGGCAATACCCCCACCTTTTTGACCTACTCTGTCTCTGCGGTATAGCTTGTATCCCGGCAGCACATTGTCTCAGACGTTTTCTTCATTCCACCATGTTTCTGTGATGCCGATGATGTCAAGGTTATCTTTTTGTGCCATAGCTTCCAATTCCCCCATCTTATTCCTTAGGCTCCTTGTGTAGATTCCTTGTAGAGAATTGCTCAGCGATCAAGTGTTCAATTGGTATCACTCTTACCTCTCAAATCGAACCACTATGGTATTGGATAACAATTCATCTTCCAACATTCGAACAATTATGGGATTCCTCAAGGCTCAATACTTTCCCCACTTTTGTTTAACATCTATTTGGCTCCTTTACTGACATTTTGTCAGTCCATCGGTTTTTCAATATTTGCTTAAGCCGATGATATTCAACAACTCCACCCACCAACAAAATACATGTCATCAATCAAAAATTGGGGGGAAAAAGTCTTTGGCTAAATGAAAATACGTTGTCTTTGAGTATTCCTAAAACCAAATCCTTACTCTTCCCGTGGAAAGAAGGAATCTCCATATCCTCTCCGGTATGCATCAATAACACCCCACTCAAAATGGTTATGTTAGTAAAATCCTAGGAATTATTATAGACCACAAACTAAGTTACAAACTAAGAACAAATCAGCATAGTGGTAAAACTGTTTTTACAGACTGAGAGTGATTCGATCACTGGCAAACTTTCTAGACCCATCTTCTCTCAACATACTGGTCCATTCTCTGGTAATGGCTAAACTAGACTATTGCAACTCTCTATACAAAAGCATTCTGTTAAAGGAACTCGGACGTCTTCAAATGATCCAGAATACCGCAATTAAAATATCACTAAATCTAGAAAGTTTGACCATGTTACCCCCCTCTAGATAAACGCCCAATGGCTACCAATTTCACATGGAATAACCTATAAAATAGCATTATTAACATTCAAGGTCCAAATTGCAAAAGCCCCAAGTTTTATAGATAAAATATTCATTCCCCATAAACCAGTTAGATCATTTAGATCCAGCACTCAAAATATATTGTTTGTTCCTTCCCTAAAGATCATTAACACACGATGCACCACCATATTTTCAGTGACAACACCCATGATCTGGACTTCTTTACCTGCCCATTTAAGAGTTGAAAAAATCTTGACAAGTTCAAAGGCTCACTAAAGAGATTTTTATTCAAAGGCGACTTTGAACTGTAAAGTTTACGGCCCCTCTTAAGCTTAAAATCCAGACCACAGCTGAGGCCCACTCTGACCACGATGGATTTCAGTTTGATCCCTTACCCTTTTACGTTCTCTTTTCTCACATTTTTGTAGTTTAACACCTTACCCAACGTATTCAGTATGCCCAACCTTGTCCTCATGTACTACATCTTTTTAAAAAAATATATTTTATGTTTTCCAACCATTTTATTGTACTTCGCTTAGAAGCCATGATTGGCGATTAATCAAAATTTTAATAAACTTAAAACTTATAACAGAATGAAAGATTAGGTTCTTACCTGGATAATCTTTCTGTTAATCTTCTCAGGAGTCCGTACAGTCAACCCTCAGTATATACTGTTTCACCTGCTTTTTCTGCCTTGGATGTTTCTAGATTCTAGACCTGGAGCCCTTCTCCTGTATGTGAAGAAATTTTGTATATGTGTGTATATTCTGCAGCCTTTGGCTCCCTTATTGTTAGTGTAGATTGTTTATAAAGAAACTAAAATTCCTGTTCATTGTTATAATTCTTGTTTCTAAGTTACAGAGAAGAACAGAATTGTGTAATCTATTCAGGGACATTTCCCATGCCCCTCATTCTTTGTATTCTATTTCAGTGGAACTCGATTGCTTTGGGACATAAATGGAAGGAGTCACTGTGCTCCGCCTTTATGTGGGAGGTACTCAAAACTGTAAGTATTCACACTTCTGCAAGTCCAGTTTGCAGGAATGGGTTGATTAACATACATATGGACTCCTGAGAAGATTAACACAAAGATTATTATCTAGGTAAGAACCTAATCTTTCATTAAATCAGGTCTGCCTGACATCTGACCTTTCTCAGTTTGAATGTTTGATGAATAGTAGTGGTATATACTACTATTAGAGAGGCTTTAATTTGGCCATAGAATTTTCTAATTTCCAAGCCTACCTAAGAGCTGATACAATATTGTAATTCTGCATTGGTTTGGTAGCGTCAAATTTACCATTCTTGGCAATAAACATAACACCATCAGTGCAAACTTAAGTGCTTCTAAATTTGCTATTATTATTGCAATCCAAATTGTGTTTTTAAGCACATTTCACTTAAAAAAATAGTGCCTATTGGGGAACCTGTTATACCTAAGAATGAAAGTAACATATGAACATTACTACGTTGCCTTAGAAAAACTAGAATGGGAAAATAGAACAGACAGGATTCAGTAGGGTTCCTAGTAATCATATAATAATAATGATAAACTTAACTAGAAATATTTGTAGAGTGCCATGGATTTGACAATAAATACATTTTAATGCTTCTCATTTTAAGTTCCCCGACTCCCCTGTCTAGTTATAAAATATTTCTTGATCCAGCAGATGATGTATTTATAAAATATGTATTGATCCAAACTCATTTCATAATGGAGTTCAGTACCTATGAGAAGGTTCTGTACTATTTGTAGATAGAAGATATACAGTTTTCTAGTGTTGCAAGACAGTGTAACAAGAGTTTACAAAAAAGTAAATGACCTAATGGATTTCTATTCTGAACTGTGAATAAATGAAATTAAACAAAATATAAATTGTAAAATGATTAACTATAAATATACTGTATATGTATGTACTATTAATAAAATAATGGATTGAATGATTGTAATGAAAGCCTATAATTAAACTCTGGATTTTGTTGCCAGAGAATGTGGTAAAAATGGTTAGCATAGTAGAATTTAAAAAAAGGTTTGGACAGTTTCCTAAAAGAAAAGTCCATAAGCCATTATTAAGATGGACTTGGGAAAGTTCACTATTTATACCTGCAATAAGCAGCATAAAATCTGCTTAACTCTCTTGGGATTGTGCCAGTTACTTGTGACCTGGTTTGGCTGCTTTTGGATACAAGATACTGGGCTTGATGGACCATTAGTCTGTCTCAGTAAGACCATAGTTATGTGTTCTCCATCTTTTCATGTCCAAACAGACATGTAGTACAGCAGAGAAAAAGTAAAGAGTTAGTGGGCAACCCCAGGTCCTGTCAGCAGAGTTGCAATGGCACTAGCTGGCAGGACCCTTCAGGTCTTAATGAAAAGAAGAGAGAAGCAGCAGTTTTAAAGAGATAGTTGGAGTCTCCCAAGTACTTTTAAGCAGTTAAGAGCTAGTGAGAAGTCCTCAAGTTCCACCAGCAGGAAAGAGCCAGATTTCTGATGAAAAATTAGTGAGCATGCCCATAAGGGAAGGTGATAGGATTGAAGTGAAAGAAGATGGGGTTAGATAAGGGAAAAATGGACAATGTTAAAGAACAGGGTAGGAAAAGTTAATGCAGTGAGATGGGAATAGGGGAAATTATTTGGATCAGGAAAGTAGGGACAGCAAAGTAACAGAAAAATGAAAGCAGGTAAAGGCCTTATGGCCTATCTAGTCTGCCTATCCATGCTATCTATTATCCTTTAGAGATCCAATGTACTTAGCTGGCTAAATTAACATGCATGACTTGGAATGGGGGGAGGAAATAGGTTCACCAATTAAGCACAAGATCTTGCAAGTGTTAAACAAAGATTCCATTGCTATGTTACAGGAGACCTATCTAAAATCTAGGAAACATCAAAAATTGAAAAGATGATGGATAGAAAGAAGTGTCTGAACAGGGAAAGAAAGCTGGTGTGATTATTCTGTTTCATAAAAATTTGTAGGTTACCTTTAAACAAGTGATTACTGATTCTGAAGGCAGGTATATCATAGCTCATGTGGAAATTGATGGTATGCCCCTCTTATTGAGTAATGTGTATGCGCCTAACACACACAATCCTTCTATCGCACACTCATAAATCATATAGTATCTGTGCCTGATATACCACAGATCCTGGGTGGAGACTTTAATATACTGGCGGACCCTTTACTAGATAAGACTTTTCACTCTCCCCATGACCGGATTGGCCCAACTAAAGACATTCCTTTACTATGTGATACACATGCTCCACCCATAGGATCCCGAACCCATCACACACACTCGCAAATAGATTACACCTTGGTGTATCATGATCTTTTTGCTGAACTAGAGGATGCAACTATAGGGTCCACCAAAATAACAGATCACGCTCTATTAATGGGTGGGTCACCGGGTACCTCTAGATCAGGGGTATCAAACTCAATCACGTAAGGGGCCGAAATTTGGGGGGGGAAAAAAGCTAAGTCGCGGACCGAATTTTTTTTGTAAGATACTTAGGGGTCCTTTTATTAAGGATAAATTTTGCATTATTTTCTCTCTTTTGATGACTTTTTTGACAGTGTTAACAGTGAGAGATGATAGTGATTCAAAGGGAGAGAGCATGCTGACCATTGCCAGGGAATGTCCCCTTTTAATCCTGTTAGTGGTCATCACAACTGCACTCTCTGGCCTGCTTACAGCTTTTTTCACTGAAGACCACAAAATCTTTTTGAGCATAGTTAATTGTGTTTAACTAGTATGAGGTAAGCTAGATGTTTTCAGGTTTTTCTCTTTTTTTTGTTCATATTCCTTCTGATTTGACAGTGGCAGAGAAGCCAGGACCAAATTGCACTCTCTTGAGATTCTTTCACTTTCTCACACTCACATTTTATGCCAGAAGCTTTTCAACATGTTCTGTTAAAATCTTTCTAGTTTTTGTATGAGTTTCTTTAATATGCAGTTGTCATTGTGCTCTAGCTCTTTCCCTTCTTCACAGTCTCCACCCTCCACCCCTCCAGACCCTGCAATACAGCTGCTGTGACATCTCCCACTATCCTTCTTCAACTCCCTCCATTCCGGCCTCACATTAAAGCAGCCTGCTGGTACAAGCGCCGTATCATCTGTAGGTTCACGCAGCCTGCAGAGGATCGTTGGTCAGCTGTAGCGATCCTAGCAGGCCGCCATTGCCTCAGCTTCATGTTCCCTCTGGTGCAGTCCCGTATGTCAGAGGAGAGGCGGGACCACGCCAGAGGGAACATGAAGCTGAGTCTTCGGCAGCCTGCTTGGATCGCTATAGCCAACCAGCGATCCTCTGCAGGCTGCGTGAACCTACAGATGATGCGGTGCTTGTACCGACGGGCCAACTTTAGGGGAAATTTTAATTGTCTGGCGGGCCAAATTTTAGTAATCTGGCCCGCGGGTCAGAGTTTGACATGTCAGTCCATTGCCGCCTCTGAGGAAAGAGGAAGTTGCTGGCGAATCACTGCCCTGGCAAGTACGAGAGCTGCTGGGAGGGGAGACAGCCACTGTCGAAGGCTCCCCATGATCTTGCTCCCTTGCACCCTGCACATTTGCGGCCCCCCCTAAGCCGGCACAAACAGCGTTGCACCACAGGCCCTGAGCTGGAGGCCCCTACCCGCCGCCCTGCCGTCAAGTCTCCATGAGTGAGCAGCCCGCAGACAGGAAAGCTCAGGGTCAGTGCCGCACCACTCGCTCACCCGTGGACGCTGTCAAGAACCCGGTGGCAGCCAGCGAACATGGCACGACTCCGCAGCCGCAGCCGCAGGGGCTCAACTCTCTCAACTTCTGGGTGCATGCACGCATCCCACACATGGGCGGACTCTCAGCCCAGATGCTGCCAATGGCTCCAATCCACACGCTAGCCTCGAACACGCTGACCATCTCCTTTCCACCTGCACCTGTACCTGCAGCTCTCTCCCTTCCACCTGCACCTTCCCTGCGGCCCTCTTCGGTGACTCGGCAGGGGCGGTGATCAAGACAGGCTCCCCTGAGTCCCACCTATTTTGTTTCAACTTCCTGTTTCCGCATAGGCGAGACTCACAGAGGAAAGGCCCTGACGTCGGCAGTCTGTCTTGATCGCCTGAGGCTGGGTGGAACAGCAGCCTTCCGCCAACACCACCACAGTCAGCAGGAAATTTAACCTCATCAATTTCGCCGGCCCAGGAATTTTCTGCGGACCGGCATCGGTCCACGGACCGGCAGTTGAAGAACACTGACCTAAGTAAATCGCTGCTGCAGGCAAGTACTGAGAGCTGCTGGAAGGGGTGGAAGCTACTGTTGGAGGCTGGGAAGCTGCTGGATAAAGAGAGAGCTGCTACTAGACCTGGAGGGAGGTAGGAGAGATGCTGTTGGGAGGGAAGGAGGGAAAGGGATGGGAAGAGAGTTACTGTTGGATAGGGGGAGGAGGGAAGGGAGAAGGAAAAAAGGAAGGAAACAGCTGGCAAGGAGGGGAAGGTGGTCAGGGTGGAATGGAGAGATCAGATGAGGGAAAGGGGAGAGACAGAGGAATGAGAAAGAGAGATTAATGCTGGAAAGGGGGTCAGCAGAGAAATGAGAGAGGGATAAAGATGCTAGATCTGGTGTAGGAGAGATAAAAATGAAGAAAACAGTGAATCTGGAATGAATGATGTAAAAAGAGAGAGGAGGCACAGGCTGGATGGGAAGGGGAGAAGGACATAGAAAGAAGTCAGATACATATGGAAGGGGGAGAGGGCAGACATTGGATGGAACAGGCAGATGCTGGATTGAAGAGACAGGGCAGATGCTGGAAGGAAAAGAGTGAAAAGAAGATGAAAGCAGAAACCAGAGACAACAAAAGGTAGAAAAATTTTATTTCTATTTTGTCATTAGAATATATCAGATTTGAAATATATATCCTGCTAGAGACATAACTGGGCCTGTAAAGCCCAAGCAGTGCTTCTTTAGCTTCCAGCTGACCAGGGGGCACTCCCCTAACACTATTCCTGTCATGTGTGACTGCAGTATTCTGTTAGCATGATATTTCTGTGTAGCATTCTGTAATAATTTGGCTTGTTCAGTTTTCTTGATAGTAGAGGGGATATATGTGAAGGGGAGGGGAGACAGGGGTTTTGTTGGTCCTTGCTCTGCATATTTGTATTTATAAAATGACAATTGTACAAAATATTGCTTCTTTTTATACTTTAATAAAATACGTTCAATATAAAATCATAACTGAGGCTTGTGCAGATGGGATCAGATGGTTTGCGGGGACCCAACTTGTGGAGACGGGGTGGAAATGGTTTTTAAAAATTTCAGTCTTAGTAGTTTGCTGGTCCACAAAATAATTCTTTTATTTCTGCCAGTCCACGGGTATAAAAATGTTGAAGAACACTGCTCTAGATGATGGACTTTTCCCTTAGAACTTTATAATGATTCCAACTTCGTAGAATATGTATGAAATGAATGGGCAGGATAATGTACAATACTCCCAGAATTCGATTCTTTACTGGGAAGCTGCCAAGGTGGATTTTTATCCAGGATTCTTGTTCATTACTGAATCTTGGATTGCAAAAGATGATTTATTTACACAAAATGAGCTTTGTTCCCATGGTTACCAGGGCCTCTTCTCTTCCACAACTTGCCGGAGGAGACTTGGCACTTCTCTGTAAATCATTTTTTTATATACAGCTTCTTGAAAAGGGTAGTGATAATACATCATTAGAATATATGCTACCTACTGTCAACAATGAGCTCCATCATCACCTTTTGGATATTTTGTTATTACAGTCAAACCTCGGTTTGCGAGTAATGCGGTTTGTGAGTGTTTTGCAAGACGAGCAAATCATGCCTCGCAAACTGAGCGTTGACTTGATTTGCGAGACCCCCCTCCCCCCAGAGCGATTCGGCATCTCCCCCGCTCGTGTCACCCCCCACCGCGATCCTGCATCCCCCACTCACCCACACACATTCTCTTACCCCGATCTGGCACCAGCACCAACGCACAGGATATGCCAGTGCCAGTGTGAAGATGCTCAAGGCCCAGCCCAAGCAAGAGGGAGGATCTTCAGGCACTGGCATGTCCTGTGCATTGGTGCTGGTGCCAGTGCCAGATTGGGGTAAGAGATTGTGTTTGGGTCGGTGAGTGGGGGATGCCGGTTTGCGGCGGGGGAGGGGGCGGGCACGCGAGCGGGGGGGATACCGGATCACAGAGCAGCACCGGTGGCCTCGGGGGGGGGTGAGGGGGAACGAATCGAGCGAGTTTCCCTTACTTCCTATGGGGAAACTCGCTTTGATATACGAGTAAATTGGTTTATGAGCATGCTTCTGGAACGAATTATGCTCGTAAACCAAGGTTCCACTGCATATCATCCTCTAATTTCTTGGAACAAATCCTCTGAACTTGTTTTTGAGATCATAACAAGCGCTTTCCTAAAATTTCAAAGAGTACTGATTATTGGTGATATTAATCTCCATCTTCTAGATGATAACACTAGTAAGGAAGTGATTGAATTCAGCAGTTTTCTTACCTCTCTGGGCTTCCCCTCTCTTGATATCATTAGTTTTTTCAACCTTACTGATTATAAAACTTTAGCTGAAGATGTTCTTTGGGAACACGTCCCTTGGTCCGATCAATTTTTAGGCGCTTTCTGCCTTTATGTCTCACCTTGGGGTTCAATCCTATGCTTCAAAATCTATTACCTTCTGCAAGAAAATTGCAAGTGAATAGTTCTGGACCCAATTTCTTAATGAGTTTACTTTCTGTCCCAAGCCTGATGCCTCAGAAGTCAACTGGCATAATTGGGTAAACCTTTCTGAGACCACGTATTGCTCTCTTGCTCCTCTATCTACTAAGACCGTTTCCTACTCCCGTAAGGCTCCCTTATAGAGAACTGAAGCAGAAATGCCGAAGATTGCTGCTATAAGAAACTCTTTTCCATCATTAGTTTCTTACAATTCTCTGGTGACCAGCGACACTAACTTTATCCCAGTAGACAGAACCTGGACAGTTTTTGAGTATGTATCTGAGGCTCAGGTTTCAAAATTGTGTCATAAGAACATAAGAATAGCCGCTGCTAGGCCAGACCAGTGGTCCATCATGCCCAGCAGTCCACTCACACGGTGGCCCTCTGGTGTAAGACCAGCACCATAACCGAGACAAGCCCTATCAGCATATGTCCTTGTTCAGCAGGAACTTGTCTAAATGTGTCTTGGATCCATTTCCTTCATACCTTTATGAGAAAATTCCCACTCAGGCTATTTCATCTCTTACCAGACTTATAAATTCTGCTTTACTATCAGGTCTATTATCTGAAGAGATGGGTCACATTGCTCTGATGCAACAAAGATAGTGAAGACGGGAGGTGAGGTAATGAGTAATGTCACAACAAAACAAATCCTCACTCATAAAGCTTCCAAAACTTTCACTGAAGAATTTCTTCTCATTCAAAAATCCATACAGACAACTGTGATAATTCTTAATCTTTATTGAATTCAAATATTGCTTGCCCCAACTTTAAGGCCCGATGGGACCCGTTTCGCCTCGAAAGGCTTTTTCAAGGGTTCCAAGGGGAGCACTCATTCATACGTCCTCTCACTCTCAGGGCAGGAGCAGCTACTGAAAAAAACTGATCTAGACCCATCTTCACTGTGTAGCTATCGATTTACAGGGAATATTCCTCTCCTGACTAAAATGTTAGTCTATCATATCTGCTCATCTTTCATCATACTTAGAGAGATTTTCCATTCTTTTACCTTGCCAATATGGTTTCAGACCCAACTTCGGTACCGAATCTCTATTGGTCTCATTAATTTCAAAGGTTCAACAACTACATTTGCGTAATAAGTTTGCAATTCTATTACAATTTGACCTATCTGTGGCCTTTGACATCTTTCACCACAATATTTTGATTTACCAACTTTCTGAGATAGGCATTGATTCTACAGTCTTAGACTGGTTTTAGAAATTCTTACAGTCTTGCTCATACACCGTTAATATGAATGGCACCATGTCATCTTCTTGGAAGCCATTATGCAGAGTCCCATAGGGATCACCTCTGTCCCCTATTCTTTTCAGCATCTATATGTCTACTCTGAAACTTTTCCATCTATCACCCTTTGAAACATTATATATATATATATGCAGATGGCATTTTTGTTCTTCTTGAGATAGATTAGAATCTCACTAACCTTGCTGAGAATATAATAGCGTGTATAAAGAAACTTCAATCTTGGGCCCTTTACTGTACAAATGAAGCTGAATGAGTCCAAAACAAAATTAGATCAGCCACCTTTACTCATTTCATTGCCTTCCGGATCTTCACTGCAGATTGAATTCTCAAGTAAAGTTTTGGGTGTCATAGACTCAACAATTTCATTCAATGACCATCTGAATTCTCTGATAAAAAAAATGTTTCTTTAGTCTCCATATGCTGTGGAAAGTGAGATCCTGTTTCCACCAACAACATTTTGCTGGAGGTTGGATTATTGTAATTCAGTCTATTTAAGTCTAACCAAGAAAAGTCTTCAAAGACTTCAGCAGATCCAGAATACTATGGCTAGGTTGATCTTTGCAAAAAGCAAATTCGACCATGTTTCCCCACTTTTGTTAAAACTTCACTGGCTCCCAGTAATCTCTAGGGTTTACTTTAAATGTGCCTGCCACTTGCATGGCATTCTTCCTCCTTTTATTTTGGAATTCTGCGAGACCTGATATTACCAGATCTCTCTAAAAACTTAAATTATATTTCCCCTCATTAAAAGGCATTATCTATATTTGAAAATTAGGGAAATCTCTACTTTAAAATTACCAAGCTTTGGAATAACTTTCCTGTCCAGCTGTGAAACTTGGGCTCTTTCCAATTATTTCAAAAACATCTGAAAACTTGGTTATTCTCAGAAATGTAAATTTCACTGCCCTCTATAAGAACATAAGAATGTACCTCCGCTGAGTCAGACCAGAGGTCCATCGTGCCCAGCAGTCCGCTCCCGCGGCGACCCATCAGGTCCATGACCTGTAAGTGATCCTTTATATCCTTCAATCCCTTTTATCCTTCCTTATCTATATCCTTCTAACTGTACCCTTTCTTTATCCTATACCTTCCCTATCTATATGCTTCAATAACTTTTTCTTACAAGAATTTATCCAATTTCTCTTTGAAACCCTGTAAAGTACTCTGTCCTATCACACCCTCCGGAAGCGCATTCCAGGTATCCACCATCCTCTGAGTGAAGAAGTACTTCCTAGCATTGGTTATAAACCTGTCCCTTTTTAGTTTCTCTGAGTACCCTCTTGTTCTTGTAGTTCCCCATAGGCTGAAGAATCTGTCCCTCTCAACATTCTCAATGTCCTTCAAGATCTTATATGTCTCCTCTGAGTCTCCGGGATTATATAAAATCACTAAATCTTATTATATTTTCCTCTCTTAAAATTTTTTTATTTTTATTGAAATGTAATAAACATATAACAGCACAAAACAGAATGCAAGTGGAATACCACATACAAAGTACATGGCACTCCCACCTCTAGTTGGCCTAACTAATACATAATATTCCTGACTAAAACAAAGAATTATAGGCCAGCAAATAACCCCTCCAATCCCATGAACAACTCCAAACTCGCTCCGTCCTCCCCATCCCCAACCACCCCCCAACCCAGCATCCATTGTCCACCAAAAAAGAGGTGTATGCAGTGCGTCCTTAAGTATACCAACCACAACTCTAGAACACCCCCCAAACCCCCCCCATCTTCCTCCCCGCATTAGATCAAATCCCAGAAAAGTTCAAATAAGCAAAAATCTTTGTCCAGGACCACTCTTTTTTTTCATAATAACCATAATGTTGAGCGGCCAAGCACTCCATTTGCACCAGCTGACAAAGCCGAAGAGACCAAGCCTCCCCAGAAGGGGCTACAGTACGCTTCCACTGCTGAGTAATAAGACATTTAGCAGCTGCTAGGCCCATTCGAACCGATTTGGTCTGGCAAGGAGAATCTCTTATATTGTGGGACCCCAAAAGACAACTCTGAGGTAAAAATTGAACAGGATCCTGAATCCAGGCAGTCAGGGTATTAGTGACATGTAACCAAAACAGTTGTATAACAGGACAGCCCCACCAGACATGTAAATAAGTGCCCCTGTCCCTCCCACATCTCCAACAAACATCACTAGTGTGTAGATACATACTATGCAAACACTCCGGGGTGAGAAACCAACGTGTGAGCACTTTGTATGCATTCTCCTGTACCAGAATACACTGAGAAGATTTCTGAACCTCCAAACAAATTTGGTTCCACTCTCGCTGTTGAAAAGTCAGGCCAAGATCTGCCTCCCATTTGGATCTATACTGGACTACCCCCTGTTCCCAAAAATAGCGGTACAGAACATAGATCGGTCATGGTACCCTCCCCAGAAGCACCCACAAATTTTCCAAATGTTCAGAAGCCTGCAGTGAATGCCTACCCCATCCCAGAGAGAGTATAAAATGCTGAAGTTGCATATAAGCAAAGAAATCTCCCTGAAGACCCTCATCCTTCCCAACTAGTTCATCATAACTAGGGAACCTATTTCCTATAAAAACATCCTGAAAAGTACGTAAACCCCAAGTAGCCCATTGTAAAAATATGCTCCAGTCCTTCCCCACCGAAAATTGTGGTTCCCCCCGAATAGAGGCCAAAGAGGAGACGACCCTCCGTGGCCCTTCCCTTTTCCATACTCCATAAGAGAATAAGATGGCGTAAAAAAAAAGGGTTATGCACACCCCGCAACCACGCAGTCTTAGAAAAAGAAGCCCAAAGCCAATACTTCAACAGGCCCTGCAGAAAAAAACTCTGCTCCAACTGAACTCCCAATTTATCTGGCGCTACAGACCAGTCCAACAGAAAAACGAACCTGCTCCGCTAGATAATACCAATGCAAGTTGGGGACTGCACGCCCCCCGTCCTCCCTCTCCGACCAAAGCACCCGTTGAACTAACCAAGGATGTTTACCCTGCCATATAAAGGTGTGGAATACGTGTAGGGACTGGAGAATCCCATGTGGAATCTCTATCGGCAGAGTTTGAAATAAAAACAACAAATGCGGCAAAATATTCATTTTAATCACAGCTATTCGTCCCCACCATGAAAGCCACAACCTGTGCAATTTTTGCAAATCAGCCCGCACCTGTTTAAGGATCCCAGCATAATTCAAGTCATAGAGATGAGTTAAGTCCCGCGGCAATTGAATACCTAAATACCTAATATGCCCAGCAGCCCTCCAAAAAGGGAACATAGCAAGTAAGATCGGTTCCTCCCACTCTGTCAATGTCACCCTTAGAAACTCAGTTTTGTACATATTAATTGTAAAGCCAGCCAGATGGCCAAATTCTCGAAACACGTCCATCAAAACCGGAAATGTGAGAACCAGATTCTCTTCAAATTTTTTTGTAAACCGTGCCGAGCTCTATCTTTATATAGAGAAGATGTGGTATATAAGCTTAAGGTTTATTTTAGTTTAGTGGTCCTATGTGGAGATATTACCTTTTACTACCATAAGAGGAAGGTCAAGGATTAGGAGATTGTACGTTTTTAAGACATCAGTGCACCTTCGCAGGCAATATGGCAAGACGTCCACAGCCATGCTGCAGACTCAGCTTCTGGCCACTCAGACTGCTCTTAATGAACTCTTGCATCAATATGCAATGTTCTTGCATCAATGTGCTATGTGTCTTATATTATCAATACCAGCTTTATAAACATGGTCAGAAATGTGGGAGGTTGTTGGCTAGAGATACCAAAAGATTTAGCTTTTCAAGTTTCAAGTTTATTAGGTTTTGATAGATCGCCTATCTAAAAAAGTCTAGGCAGTGTACAGTAAAATGGTTAAAAATAAATTAACAGTACGCATGGACATATTAAATACTTAGAAAGGCTTTTGACAGAAACAAACAAAAGGGGAAGAGGGAGAGAAATACAATCCATAAGAACATAAGTATTGCCCCTGCCGGGTCAGACCAGGGGTCCATCATGCCCGGCAGTCCGCTCCCGCGGCGGCCCCCCCAGGTCCTAACCTAAAACGCTCATACCCTATTCGCTTAATGTCCTGTAAAGTAATCCTCTATCTGTACCCTGCAATCCCTTTCGCTTCCAGGAAGTCATCCAGTCCCTTTTTGAACCCCAGTATTGTACTTTGTCCTATCACCTCACTTGGAAGCTGAGTGAGGAAGAACTTCCTTGCATTCGTTTTGAATCTGTCTCCTCTCAGTTTTTCTGAATGACCTCTTGTTTTTGTTGTCCCCGCTAGTCTAAAGTCCCTCTCCACCTTCTCTATGCCTTTCATGATTTTGTAAGTCTCTCTCCTCTGGACCCTCTCAAGAATCGCCATGTCCTTCTTAAGGTACGGCGACCAGTATTGGACGCAGTATTCCAGATGAGGGCGCACCATCGCTCGATATAGTGGCAGGATAACTTCCTTCATTCTGGTAGTGATACTTTTTTGATAATGCCCAACATTCTGTTCGCTTTTTTTGAGGCCGCTGCACATTGTGCACCAATACCCCCAGGTCTTTTTCTAGGTTGCCTTCCCCCAGGACCCTCCCTCCCATCGTATAGTTGTACATGGGGTTCCCCTTACCTATGTGCAAGACCTTACATTTCTCCACATTGAAGCTCATCTGCCATCTTTTTGCCCACTCACTCAGTTTGTTTAGGTCGCTCTGCAGTTCTTTGCATTCCTGAACAGTTCTGACCCTGCTGGAGAGTTTTGTGTCGTCTGCGAACTTGATAACTTCGCACTTTGTCCCCGTTTCCAGATCGTTAATGAATATATTCCCAGCACTGACCCCTGCGGGACATGGAAAGAAAAGCTGGGAAAGGAAAGAGAACAAAAGGAGGGGATAAAATTTTTAAAAAAAGTACTGCAAATCCAAGTCCTGCTAAGTTCTAACAGCTGTAAGTGTCTTTAAATAGAAAAGTTTTTAAATTTGAACTGAATTTTCAAAAAAGAATCTTGCTGAACGTGAATTCCATAGAGTGAATTCCATAGAGTGGATCTACGAGTGTACAATGAAATGCAGTGAGGGAACAGTAAGGAGGCATTGATTAGTGGTGTGCAGTGATCTAGAAGTAGAATATGTTTATCAATGAATATGTTTATCAATGAAGGCGGGAGAATGAGCAGATTTTGTTTTAAATGTAAGAACTAGAATTTTAAACGTAATATGGTAGGAAATTGGTAACCAGCAGTGTTCCCTCTAAGCTGCGCTGGCGTGCGCTGGCGCACAAAATATTACATCGCAGCGCACAAGTTTCACGTCACAGCGCACGGCGTACGGCAGATGGCAGGGCGGCGAGAGGAGAATCGGGCGAGTTGGCTCATAACTTGCTGGCGCCCGATATTTTAGCGCACAGCGAAAAAAATTTTGCTCACAACACCCGCCCGCTTAGAGGGAGCACTGGTAACCAGTGAGCTTTTTTCATCAAAGGAGTTGCATGATCAAATTTTTTTGCATTGTAGATGAGTTTTATTGCTGCATTCTGAATGATTTGGAGCCTCGATGGGCACCATCCTACACACTGATATAGAAATAATTGGCACTTTTAGGGACTATTACATGAATCTTTATAAGCTGGATTCTGTGAATGAGGGTTTAGATCCCAGTATCTATCTCAAGAAAATACTGTGATTCCCTGAAAATAAGACGTGTCGTATTCATTTGGGGGCCCAAAAAAGACACTAGGTCTTATTTTCCGGTAGGGCTTATTTTTTTCATGTACATGATCATCTCTCCCTTCCTCTCCACCCCAATTCTTCCTCTTTCCTTTCCCCCACATGTGCAACATATTTCCTTCCCTCTCACCCATCCCCTTGTGCCTTACCTCTGCAGCATCTTTCTATCCCTCCCATCCCCCTGTGCAGCAGAACCCTTGCCTAGTTTCCATTCTTCCCTCATGCAGCAGAACTTTTTGCCCAACTTCCTCCCATCCCTCATGCCCAACATCCTCCCATGCAGAACCCTTGAGCACCCACTGTGCAACTGAACTGCCGATGGCCCTCCATCCTTCCAACCGATTCCCGCCAACAGCGACCATAAATACCTTCTGGCAGAGGATCATCGGGCCAGCAGCACTCACAGGATGCTTCACGGCCTTCTCACTGGGGCCTTCTGTGTGCCGCGTTCATGATGATGTCCCCAGAAGGCCCCAGTGAGAAGGCCGCAAAGTAGCCTGTGAGTGCTGCTGGCCCGACGCTCCTCTACCAGAAGGTATTTATGGTCGCAGTCGGCAGGAATCAGTTGGAAGGATGGAGGGCCATCGGCAGTTCAGTTGCACAGTGGGTGCTCAAGGGTTCTGCATGAGGGATGAGAGGATGGAAGTTGGGCAAAAAGTTCTGCTGCATGAGGGAAGAATGGAAACTAGGCAAGGGTTCTGCTGCACAGGGGGATGGGAGGGATAGAAAGATGCTGCAGAGGTATCAGTTGGGAGGGAAGGATGGAGGATCAGTGGGGGTTCGGTTGCGCAGCAGGGGGAAGGGGGGAAGCGCAGCTGTCTACAATTAGGGCTTATATTAAGACCTACCCCGAAAATCATGCTAGGGCTTATTTTCAGGGTACATCTTATTTTCAGGGAAGCACGGTAGATCTGCCATGTTTGGGATCAGATCAACTGACCAAATTGAATTGTCCTACAAGTTATGATGAAGTGTTTTGGGCTATTAATAAGAGTTTTTTGCATGAAGCAAATTTTAAAGCTGAATTTTACAAACTGCTAAAAGGTGACATAGCCCAGCCCTTAGCAGCTATGTTTAATACTATTATTAATACTTGAGAACTTCCAACAATATTGCCAATATTATAGTATTTTTTAAGCCAGGGAAAGACACTATATCCCCATCCTCTTATAGGCCCATAACATTGATTTGTTAAACATAGTGGTTGCAACAATGAAACATAGTTTAACATGGTGGTTGCAACAATGAAACCAACGACGCAATGTGTGGCAGCCTCGAAGAAAGCAAACAGAATATTGGGTATTATCAAGAAGGGTATTGCAACAAGAACGAAGGAAGTCATCCTACCGCTGTATCGGGCGATGGTGCGCCCGCACCTGGAGTACTGTGTCCAATATTGGTCGCCATACCTTAAGAAGGATATGGCGATACTTGAGAGGGTCCAGAGGAGAGCGACTCGAATGATTAAGGGTATGGAGAACCTTTCATACGCTGAGAGGTTAGAGAGGGTGGGGCTCTTCACTCTGGAGAAGCGGAGACTCAGAGGTGACATGATAGCGATTTACAAGATTATGAAAGGTATAGAGAGGGTGGAGAGGGACAGGTTCTTCAGCGTACTACGAACTACAAAAACAAGAGGGCACTCAGAGAAATTGAAAGGGGACAGATTTAGAGCCAATGTCAGAAAATTCTTCTTCACTCAGAAGGTGGTGGATACTGACTAAAATACTAGCCAATACTTACTTAGATTTCAGCAAAGCCTTTGATACAGTTCCTCATAGAAGGCTCTTGAACAAACTTGAAGGGCTGAAGTTCACCCAAAGTGGTGAACTGGATTAGAAACTGGCTGTCGGACAGATGCCAGAGGGTGGTGGTTAATGGAAGTCGCTCGGAGGAAGGAAAGGTGAGTAGTGGGTTCAATGCTGGGTTCAATGCTGGGGCTGATTCTGTTCAATATATTTGTGAGTGACATTGCTGATGGGATAGAAGGTAAGGTTTGCCTTTTTGTGGATGATATCAAGATTTGTAACAGAGTAGACACTGAGGGAGTGGAAAACATGAAAAAGGATCTGCAAAACTTAGAGGAATGGTCTAATGCTTGGCAACTAAAATTCAATGCAAAGAAATGTAGAGTAATGCATTTGGGGATTAATAATCGGAAGGAACCATTGGGAGGTGAGAAGCTGATATGCACGGACGGGGAGAGGGACCTTGGGGTACTAGTGTCCAAAGATCTAAAGACGAAAAAACAGCGCGACAAGGCGGTGGCTGCTGCCAGAAGAATGCTGGGCTCTATAAAGAGAGGCGTAGCCAGTAGAACAAAGGTGTTGATGCCCCTGTGCAGGTCGTTGATTGGGCTCCACTTGGAGTATTGTGTTCAGTTTTGGAGACTGTATCTGGCGAAGGAAATAAGAAGACTTGAACCGGTCCACAGGAGGGTGACGAAAATGATAGGAGGTTTGTGCCAAAAGAGGTATGAGGAGAGACTGAAAGCCCTGAATATATATATACCCTAGAGCAGTGGTCTCAAACTCAAACCCTTTGCAGGGCCACATTTTGAATTTGTAGGCACTTGAAGGGCCTCAGAAAAAAATAGTTACTGTCTTATTAAAGAAATGACAATTTTGCATGAGATAAAAACTCTTTATAGTTTATAAATCTTTCCTTTTGGCTAAGTCTTAATAATAATATTGTCATTTATAGCTAGAGTCATATGATCAAGAAACATTTTATTTTACTTTTGTGATTATGATAAACATACCAAGGGCCTCAAAATAGAACCTGGCGGGCCGCATGTGGCCCCTGTGTCGAGAGTTTGAGACTACTGCCATAGAGGAAAGGAGGGATAAGAACATAAGAATTTGCCTCCGCTGGGTCCATCGAGCCCAGCGGTCCACTCCCGTGGCGGTCCATCAGGTCCATGACCTGTAGTGATCTTTTATCTAACCCATGGATTCCTACTTCCTTATATCCTGAAAACCCTCTTCTTCCCTCTTATCTTTGCCACTTTTTGCTCCTGTGTCCTCCTTTATCTGTAGCCCTCAATCCCCTTATCTTTCAGGAATTTATCTAGTCCCTCTTTGAAACCCCTTAATGTCTGTCCTATTACATCTTCCGGGAGCGCATTCCATCTGCTTATTACCAGATACGACATTATGTGCAGTCTTTGCCAGTCGAACACCTTAAGGAGGACAGTCATGAAGCACTTTCTGAGCTTTCTAGTCTATCAGCTCAACAGAGGATCCCTCTCAAATTTCATTTACTGGGTCTCCGGGATTGCCAAGTGGGACCTAATCTGGACATTTTGGCGGCCGCTTGGGCAGAAGACCTACAGTGCTCTTTGACAGCTCAACAGATACGACAGGTGCTGAAAACCATCAAGAGTGTCAGCCAATGTGACTCACTGGGAACTACAATTGAAGGTGGTGCTGCGGCTTTGCATTTCCCCTGAAAGGGCAGCTCGGATGGGCATCACTTTTACTCATCATTGCCCCAAGTGCGCACAGGCTCATGCTTCCTTGGGACATATGCTTTGGACTTGTCCTTTGATTCTTCAGTTCTGGCATGATCTGGGCAACTATATTACATCCCTCTGGGGCAGACATTAGTCTCCTCTGCCCAGAGCTTTATTTGGCTATTATACTATTGCTGCACCGAAATTGAAAGGCATAACAGCTTTTGTAGTGCGGACTGTGCTTCTGGGGAAAAAAGCCATATTGACAAACTGGATATCACAGGATCCACTGACTTACAGTCAGCGAAGAGTTATGATGCAAGTTATGATGCAAGCCTCTTTGGAGCGGAGGCAGGCTGGTGACCTTGACCGGGGTCTAGGTCCTGCTTCTGTCAGATGTGGGAACATTTTTGGATGGACCTTACACCTCAGGCCCGTGGACGAATACTGAATTTGTGAGGGGGGTCTCACGCCACTTATCCAACTGTTGGTTATTGCTACTACTGTTGTTGGTGGGAGGAGGGAGGGTGTGGGTGGAGGGATGGTGGGGGTTTGAGTAGTGCACATGTAAGAGTCTCTGGATTACACTGCTATGATCTTTTACTTGCACTTTTTCTTGAAAACTTTAATAAAAATATTTAAACATAAAACATCTCTATCATATTGCCCCATTCGCCTTTTTTCCAAAGTATACATGTTGAGATTTTTGTCCTCATAAACTTTATGACGAAAACCAACAATAATTTTAGTAGCTTTCCTCCAACTCCATCCTGTTTATATCTTTTTGAAGGTACATTCTCCAGAATTGTACACATTATTCTAGATGAGGTCTCACCAGAAGTCTTATACAGGGACATCATTACCTCCTTTTTCCTACTGGCCAATCCTCTCACTATGCACCCAAGCATCCTACTAGCTGTTCTGTTCCCTCAAGTTTTTGCAGCCCAAATGCATTACCTTTCATTTCATACTATTAAATTTTTAGCTGCCAAATTCTTTTTTTTTTAATTATGCCTTTTTATTAAATTCAAAATGATAATAATAAGTCAACATTCTTGCAAAATGATTGGAAATACATAAACAATCATATACTTGATTGATAACGTAATATAACAAAAAGAAGATTTGTTAATCTTTACAGCCCTCCAGTACCAGCCCTCCAGTACCACTCCCAGCTCTAGAGAAGCATTGAAAATGTCAGCCAGCAGAGCCATGAGAACCTCCTTTAAGTTCCTTCAGTATGTTTGTTTATTCAGTACTTGATATTGGTATATCAAGTACTGAATAAACAAACATACTGAAGGAACTTAAAGGAGGTTCTCATGGCTCTGCTGGCTGACATTTTCAATGCTTCTATAGAGCTGGGAGTGGTACTGGAGGGCTGGTACTGGAGGGCTGTAAAGATTAACAAATCTTCTTTTTGTTATATTACGTTATCAATCAAGTATATGATTGTTTATGTATTTCCAATCATTTTGCAAGAATGTTGACTTATTATTATCATTTTGAATTTAATAAAAAGGCATAATTAAAAAAAAAAGAATTTGGCAGCTAAAAATTTATTTCCAATCATTTTGCAAGAATGTTGACTTATTATTATCATTTTGAATTTAATAAAAAGGCATAATTAAAAAAAAAAGAATTTGGCAGCTAAAAATTTAATAGTATGAAATGAAAGGTAATGCATTTGGGCTGTTTCTCAGCAATAGGCAGAGGTTAACACAGTGTAGACTATAAGTAGTTTTCCTGTCCTGGTGGGCTTATGGTACCTCAGATTGTGACCATCCAGGCGTTATCTCCGCCAAGGTCTCAGTTAGATCCCAAGGCCAGACCCAAAAGAAATCCCGGAAAGGAATTAGGAATGTACATGCTGTTCCTGATACTGATAATATCTCCATTGACCACCAGAGGGAGCCTGAACTGTCAGATAGTGAGTTAGGTGAGCTTTATACAAGTCACCACCGGAGGAGCTCTAGAGCTACCTCGAGCACTGCTGACTCAGCCAGGTTAGGGCGTGTCTCAAAGATACAAAAGCCAACAGTGGAGTACAGACAGGCAGGCCGGCTAGGGAGGAGGTTCAGGCCTTGCCTCCCCGAGGAACCCCCTGGGCCAAGCAGGAGTAATAGGCCTATACCCATGGAGTTAATGGAAGCTGGAGAAGCCGAGGAACTGCCGGTATTGGATGTGGAACTACCCATGGATTGTCAAAAATGTGATACCAACTTTCCTGAGCCCATGCAGATGGACCTTATTTTCAGCTGCAAACAGTGAGTGGTGATTTTTTGACTGTTTGCCTGTTTGGACTATTTTTGGTTATTTTTCTAAAGCTAGGAGTGTCATTTTGGGGAGAAGTTTTGTGGTCACCCTGGGTGGGAGTTTTTGAAAGCCATTTCTGAGGCTTTAGTTTGCAAAACCTAGGACACTCTACTTGCCTGGCAGTAGTATAAAGGTAAAATTCACAAAAACACCCCCCAAAAACCAGGGCTACGCATCAAAATTTATAGCAAAAAATGGAGAAAGGACCTCAGTGTCTAATAGGGGCTCTAAAAAGCTTCCCACATAGACAAGCCGGTTTCAGACAAAGTTTGAGACCAGCAGACACATCCTCGGTCAAAAAACTCCTTCAAACTCTCTTAACAAATTCAGAGTCACACATCTCATAGAAACATAGAAATAGACGGCAGATAAGGGCCACGGCCCATCAAGTCTGCCCACTCTAGTGACCCTCCCTATCTATCTTTGCGGATAGATCCCACATGTCTATCCCATCTGGCCTTAAAATCTGGCACACTTCTGGCCTCAATAACCTGAAGTGGAAGACTATTCCAGCGATCAACCACCCTTTCAGTGAAGAACTTTCTAGTGTCACTGTGCAGTTCCCCGCCCCTGTGCAGTTCCCTGCCCGTGACTCTGAATTTGTTAAGAGAGTTTGAAGGAGTTTTTTGACCGAGGATGTGTCTGCTGGTCTCAAACTTTGTCTGAAACCGGCTTGTCTATGTGGGAAGCTTTTTAGAGCCCCTATTAGACACTGAGGTCTTTTCTCCTTTTTTTGCTATAAATTTTGATGCGTAGCCCTGGTTTTTGGGGGGTGTTTTTGTGAATTTTGGATTTTTTGGACATCCTTTCTTGTGTGCTTGGATTTTAGTAGTATAAAGCTGCCAGAGGCTTTATTTATTTTCTTTCAAACACTGTGAATTGCTGAAACCAGTACACTGAACTGTATGGTGGCGAATTGAACAAGCTGCTTGGGAGCAGGCTTGTGTTGGCTCTGGGGAGAGCTGAAAAGCAGCTGCTATTTTGGACTTTATTTTGTGCTGTTTTATTTTCTTGCCTTTTTGCATTTTTGCTTTGCTGATGTTTGTCTACTGACATTTTGGCAGCTGTAGTTATGAACTGCTTATCTTTATAAAGAATGAGTAAAGCTGAATTATTTTTCTACAAGCCTCATTTGTGAGACTGTGTTTTGGTTCCTGCTTAGTGTTAATCCAATTCTGCAGGGTGACTCCATCTCAGGTCACACGCTCCATCTCAGGTCATCCAGGTAACCTCTTGGAGCGCTGTGGAGTCCCGCTCGGTCCACAGTGTGGGTTACAAGATGGACCCCAACCAACCCTCTCACTTTGTCCACCTTTAGTTAGCTTCTCATGAACACAGTCCTCTCACTGGATAACAAAGTTTTTGCTTCACCTTTTGGGTGTATATGATAGATTTCAGACTGCTGATCATGAAAATCACATTTAAAATGAAATATCACATACCATTTTAACAAAAAAAAAAACAAATTTTTACAAGTTTTTGTTATACTTTCAAGCTAATGCAATTAATTCTTAGCCTTAATCTTAATATAGGCCTATTGCTCATGTTATACCTGGCTGGATATAGTGTGTGCATGTACAGGCATACATTCAGGGCAATACAGTCTGGGCATGCCTGGGCATTCTTGTACATGGGCTTGATGTATGCTGCCTGAAAGGCTATATAAAAGCATATGAAAACATGCTGTTAAAACATATCCAGTACAGAAAGTAAAACTGGAACATCTGCAGTGATCTTAAAGCCCTGCTACTTGGAATGCAGCTTGAATATACCAAATACAATACTGTTGTTTTATTTGTGGATAGGACAGTCGTGCTAAGGAGTTACATTACAATCAAAAGAACTGGACACTCTATAAGAAGTTGATTCCAGGACAGAAAAATGTGGTACATGAACCACTTGTTGACCCGACAAAGATATTTTTGCCTCTTCACATAAAAAAAAACTTGGACTGATGAAAAATGTCATAAAAGCGAACAAGGAAGGCAAAGGTTTTCTTTATCTAAGACAGATGTTTCCAAGAATAACTAATGCCATGATTAACTAATGCCATGATTCAACCTTTTTACACCCGTGGACCGGCAGAAAAAAAATAATTATTTTGTGGACCGGCAAACTACTAGGACTAAAATTTAAAAATCCCGTTTCCGCCCCATCTCCGCGAGCTCGGTCCCCACAAATCATCTGATCCCATCCACACAAGCCTCAGTTATGATTTTATATTGAATGTATTTTATTAAAGTATAAAAAGAAACAATATTCTGTAGAATTGTCATTTTATAAATACAAATAATTCAGAGCAAGGATCAACAAAACCCCTGTCTCCCCTCCCCTTCACATATATCCCCTCTACTATCAAGAAAACTGAACAAGCCAAATTATTACAGAATGCTACACAGAAATATCATGCTAACAGAATACTGAAGTAACACATGACAGGAATAGTTTTAGGGGAGTGCAACTAGGGCAACTGCCCCCTGGTCAGAGAGCGCCCTAAGCCAGCTGAAAGCTAAAGAAGCACTGCCTGGGTTTTGCAGTCCCCAGTTATGTCTAACACCAGCTCTAGCAGGATATATATTTCAAATCTGATATATTCTAATCACAAAATAGAAATAAAATTATTTTTTTCTACCTTTTGTCGTCTCTGGTTTCTGCTTTCAATCTTTTTTTCACTCTCTTCCTTCCAGCGTATGCCCTCTCTGTCTCTTCAATCCAGCATCTGCCCCTTCCATCCACTATCTGTCCTCTCCCCCTTCCATATGGTATCTGTCTTCTTTCTATGTCCCTCTCCCCTTTCCATCCAGCTTGTGCCCCTCTCTCCTATTTACATGATTCATTCCAGCTTCACTGCTCTCTTCATTTTTATCTCTCCTACACCAGATCTATCATCGTTGTCCCTCTGCTTATTTTTCTGCTGACCCCTTCCTATCATCAATCTCTCTACTTTCTCATGCCTGTGTCTCCCCTTCCCCTCCTCTAATCTCTCTGCCAGCTGTTTCCTTCCTTTTTTCATTCTCCCTTCCCTCCTCCTCCTGTCCAGCAGTAACTCTCTTCCCTTCCTCCCCTCCCAGCAGCATCTCTCCGTCTCCCTCTCCAGTAGCAGCTGTCCCTTTTTTTTCCTTGCCCAGCAGCTTCCCAGATTCCTTTCCCTCCTCCCCTCCCAGAAGCATCTCTCCTTCTCCCTCTCCAGTAGCAGCTGTACCTTTTTTTCCTTGCCCAGCAGCTTCCCAGATTCCTTTCCCTCCTCCCCTCCCAGAAGCATCTCTCCTTCTTCTCCCTCTCCAGTAGCAGCTGTCCCTTTTTTTATCTTGCCCAGCAGCTTCCCAGATTCCTTTCCCTCCTCCCCTCCCAGAAGCATCTCTCCGTCTCCTTCTCCCTCTCCAGTAGCAGCTGTCCCTTTTTTTCCTAGCCCAGCAGCTTCCCAGATTCCTTTCCCTCCTCCCCTCCCAGAAGCATCTCTCCTTCTTCTCCCTATCCAGTAGCAGCTGTCCCTTTTTTCCCTAGCCCAGCAGCTTCCCAGATTCCTTTCCCTCCTCCCCTCCCAGAAGCATCTCTCCTTCTTCTCCCTATCCAGTAGCAGCTGTCCCTTTTTTCCCTTGCCCAGCAGCTTCCCAGATTCCTTTCCCTCCTCCCCTCCCAGAAGCATCTCTCCTTCTTCTCCCTATCCAGTAGCAGCTGTCCCTTTTTTTATCTTGCCCAGCAGCTTCCCAGATTCCTTTCCCTCCTCCCCTCCCAGAAGCATCTCTCCGTCTCCTTCTCCCTCTCCAGTAGCAGCTGTCCCTTTTTTCCTAGCCCAGCAGCTTCCCAGATTCCTTTCCCTCCTCCCCTCCCAGAAGCATCTCTCCTTCTTCTCCCTATCCAGTAGCAGCTGTCCCTTTTTTTCCTTGCCCAGCAGCTTCCCAGATTCCTTTCCCTCCTCCCCTCCCAGAAGCATCTCTCCTTCTTCTCCCTGTCCAGTAGCAGCTGTCCCTTTTTTTATCTTGCCCAGCAGCTTCCCATATTCCTTTCCCTCCTCCCCTCCCAGAAGCATCTCCCCTTCTTCTCCCTCTCCAGTAGCAGCTGTCCTTTTTTTTCCTGGCCCAGCAGCTTCCCAGATTCCTTTCCCTCCTCCCCTCCCAGATGCATCTCTCCTTCTCCTTCTCCCTCTCCAGTAGCAGCTGTCCCTTTTTTTTCCTGGCCCAGCAGCTTCCCAGATTCCTTTCCCTCCTCCCAGATGCATCTCTCCTTCTCCTTCTCCCTCTCCAGTAGCAGCTGTCCCTTTTTTTCCTGGCCTAGCAGCTTCCCAGATTCCTTTCCCTCCTCCCCTCCCAGATGCATCTCTCCTTCTCCTTCTCCCTCTCCAGTAGCAGCTGTCCCTTTTTTTTCCTGGCCCAGCAGCTTCCCAGATTCCTTTCCCTCCTCCCCTCCCAGATGCATCTCTCCTTCTCCTTCTCCCTCTCCAGTAGCAGCTGTCCCTTTTTTTTCCTGGCCCAGCAGCTTCCCAGATTCCTTTCCCTCCTCCCCTCCCAGAAGCATCTCTCCTTCTCCCTTTCCAGTAGCAGCTGTCCCTTTTTTCCCCTGCCCAGCAGCTTCCCAGACTGATAGTGGTTTTCTCCCCTCCCAGCAGCTCTTCTTACTTCCCAGCGCAGCGATTCACGAAGGCAGCCTCGGGTCCTTTGTTGGATCGCGCCGCCTCTGAGGAAAGAGGAAGTTGCATCATCAGAGGCAGCCGCGACTCAGCAAAAGCCCCGAGGCTGCCTTCGTGAATCGCTGCGCTGGGAAGTAAAGGAGAGCTGCAGAGAGGGGAGAAAGCCACTGTCGGAGGCTCCCCAAGATCTCTCCGGCCCAGCGCACGCTTCCGATGCTGATCTTGCCGGTCCTGCGCGGACCGGCAGGAAGTTCAAATGAGTCAGTCTTGCCGGTCCTGTGCGGACCGGCAAAAATTTCCTGCGGACCGATACCGGTCCGCGGACCGGCGGTTGAAGAACTGTGTCTTAGAGCATACTAAGCCATGAAGTGCAACCTGACGCTGGAGATGCACTTTCTGGACTTGTTCCTTGCAATCTTGGAGCAGTCAGCAACGAACATGGCGAAAGGCTTCACCAGGACATTGTCACTATGGGAAAAAGATATGGCAACTGGAATCCATTAATGCTGGCTGACTATTGTTGGATAGCATAATGAGATGCACCGGATATTGAGAACAAACAAAAAGCAGGAAAACTAGCCACAGCGAACTATCATAGCATATCAGAAACTTTGGGCTAGATTCACTAACCTGTCCGATTGTGACCGATATGGGCAGGTCCAATGGATTCACAAGAACATAAGAAGTTGCCTCTGCTGGGTCAGAGCAGAGGTCCGTCGCGTCCAGCAGTCCGCTCCTGCGGCGGCCCATCAGGTCCATGACCTGTAAGGTGATCCTTGTCTAAATCCTTTAATCCCCCTTGTCCTTCTATCTATATCCTTTCATAACCTATCTCTACCTCTATCTATATCCCTCGATCCCCGTATCCTTCAGGAATTTATCCAATCCTTCTTTGAAACCCAGTAGTGTACTCTGTCCTATCACAACCTCCAGAAGCACATTCCAGGTGTCCACCACCCTGAGTGAAAAAGAATTTTCTAGCATTGGTTCTAAACCTTTCCCCTTTCAATTTCTTGAGTGCCCCCTTGTTCTTGTGGTTCCCAATAGGCTGAAGAATCTGTCCCTTTCTACCTTCTCTATGTCTTTCATGATCTTGAAAGTCTCTATTATGTCTCCTCTGAGTCTCCGCTTTTCCAGGGAGAAGAGCCCCAGCCTTTCTAACCTGTCTGCGTATGAAAGGTTTTCCATACCTTTTATCATTTTCATCGCTCTTCTCTGAACCCTCTCAAGTATCGCCAAACTAGTAAATATTCAAATGGGGGCGATCGGAAGATCCTGGCACATGTGCAGACCTTCTGTAGAGGGTCTGCGTTTGTGTCTAAGACCCGTCTGAGCCGTGACCTTTTTTTTTTTTTTTTACTTAACTTTTTTGTAGCCCAGCGTTAAAACCATGGGCTCGCAGTGCGGGGAAGAGCAGGAGAGATCCAGGGAAGAGCAGGGTGGCAGGCAGAACTGATTCGGAGCAGAGCATCGAGGTGGCAGGCAGTTGAGATTCGGGGCAGCAGAAAGCAGGACTTCAATGGAAAGGACATTTGTATCGCTTCTTGGATTGATCGGCCAGCCCAGTCGGATCGCAAAATTTGTTTTGTGAATCGCGTCCCTGCCTACTTTGCATGCCATTCCCCTCATTTGCATGCGCAGATTGGATTCGGATTGGCAGAGAGGTAAGTGAATCGGGCCGGAGTAAACTCGGGTCACGAAGGGGTCGCAAACTGATCGGTACACAATCGGTTTGCTTAGTGCGTTAAAGATATCACTGTTTCTCAAAATTCTTACATGATTCAGTCAGATCAGTGGGAAATTATATTTGTCTTTATTTTGAAGGGGTCTATCATAATCACCAGTTTTAAGAAAGCAAAACATTTGGAAAAAATTGTTGTCTAGTGAAATCATTCAGGATTTACCACATCTTCATTTCTATTTGCATTTGTCTTCTGTGGTCCTGCTCCTGGCCCTTCAGCTGTGAAAATAGAACAGAAATATTTTGTTAAGCAATTCAACCTTATCTTTATCACCTTCTACATATTCCTCCCCTTTATTATTGAGCCTCACAACTTCACTTTTGTACTTCTTCCTATCACTAACATATCTAAAAAAATTGTGTCTCGTCTCCTCTGTTTTACCATGTTGGCTATTTTTTCTTCCAGTTGTATCTTTGTTTTCCTGACTACAACTTCTCTTTTCTATATTCTTTAGCTTGTCTTTCTCTTTCTGCAATCTTTTGTAGTATTATAAAGGCTAGCCTTTTCCATATTCAGTGCTACTATTGAAAACCAAAGCAGCCTTCTTGTCCTCTTACTTTCCTTACAAAATGGTTTGTTGTCTTAACAAGAGGTAGGAAGTGAAAGTGTGTGGCAATTGAAGTTAAACAGAATGCAAAGTTTGGTGGTAGGTAGAGAAGGGAGGGGGTAAGAATGCATGGTTGAGTGCAGGGAAGGAGAGAGTATAGCAAAATATAGAGAGAATGAGGGGAACAGGGAAAATGCAAAGAAAAGAGAACACTCAGGGAAGAGAGAGGAACTGAAAGGGAATAATTTGGATGGGAAGGGGAGAGTATAAACTGGGTTATTGGGGAGTGAGGAGAAAACAACAGGATGGCAAGGAAAGATAAGTGCAGGAGATAGGAGTTGAAAGAGACAAAGTGAACACAAGAGGAAAATGTCTAATAAGAATATAAGAATAGCCTTATTGAGTCAGACCAATGGCCCATTCTCACAGTGGCTAATCCAGATCCCTAGTACCTGGCCAAAACCCAAGGAGTAGCTACCGATCCAGGGCAAGCAGTGGCTTCCCCCCATGTCTTTCTCAGTAATAGACTCTGGACTTTTCCTCCAGGAAATTGTACAAACCTTTCTTAAAACCAGCTATACACTATCTGCTTTTACCACAATGTGTTCCAGAGCTTAACTATTCTCTGAGTGAAAAAATATTTGCTCCTATTGGTTTTAAAAGTATTTCACTGTGTCTTTGCAATTTTTGACGAAGTGAAACTGAATCCACTTTCACTTGTTCTATGCCACTCAGGATTTTGTAGACTTCAATCATTTCTCCCCTCAGCAGTCTCTTTTCCAAGCTGAAGAGCTCTAACCTTTTTAGTATTTCCTTAAATGAGAGGAATTCCATCCCCTTTATCATCTTGGTCGCTCTTCTTTGATCCTTTTCTTGTGCCGCTGTATCTTTCTTGAGATTGCACACAGTATTCCAGATGAGGTCACACCATGGAGCAATACAGGGGCATTATAACATTATTATATATAGCATATAAAGATTAAATAAATACATTAAAAAGTCACCTATAGCTGCTGTTTGCCAACTGCTTCCTCACTGGGAGAGAGAAAACCATAACTAACATCATATTCTAGACAGGATACAAACTAGCACAAGACCTTAAAGAAATTATTTACCAATACTACAAAAAAGGCACAGTGATAAGGACACCAGCACACTGGAAAAGGAATGATCAAGAAAGTAAAGCTATCCTGGAAAGGTTTGCACAGCAATTTGAAAGTCTCAAAGAAACTACATATTTCAGCCAATAAAATCTTTACAGCAAACTACTCTTCTATAGATGTATTGACTAGAAGAGGACTGGAAAAAGTACAAACTTCCAGCCCTAGTAACCTATCACAAAATACATAACTTTATATTAGAAGAACAAAAAAAATCAACCCTTAGGAAAGCCTAAAAGTAATAAGATATTAAGAGTGTCAGATTCAAAGAAGAACCAAAAGGAAGCCATACATAATAATAATAATAACTTTATTTTTATATACCGCCAAAGCCATAGTAGTTCAAGGCGGTTTACAACAAGAAGAGCTGGACAG
This sequence comes from Geotrypetes seraphini, assembly GCF_902459505.1. NCBI lineage: Eukaryota > Metazoa > Chordata > Amphibia > Gymnophiona > Dermophiidae > Geotrypetes > Geotrypetes seraphini. The sequence goes on from NC_047102.1 coordinate 21,831,660, forward strand.
TCGGGGAAGGAAAAATAACAATGGAGATTTTGGATACAGCGAAGAAGAAAAAAAATAACAGGATTTTGGTTGCATAAAGTCACAATGTGTGAAAAGGAGTACAGTAGAAGGTTTAAGGGTTCTTGGTTACAAATCGGTTGAACAGGTTTTTATTCTAGACCTAAGAATGCAATTACAACAAATCAGAAAGAGAGCATGAGATGGAGCCTTAGTCTCAAATAGAAAAAGATGAGATGGAATTGTCAAAACTGGAGCATGTAGATTGTGGTCTCTGAACCCACATGAGACTTGAGCAATTAAATTTGCCTGAGAAAGCCCAGTTACATGACTCGGAAAAGAGCTCACCTGAGACAAAAACACACACACACACACATAACACACACATATACACTGCGCATCACATGCACACCACACACATATCACATACACCAACACACACCACCAACACCCAACACACATCACACCAACATACCACGCAACATGCGCAAACACATCACACACACCACCAACACCCCCCCACACAATGTGCAACACACCACACACAATACATACACCAACACACCACACCAACACCCCCCACCCAACACAACCACACCAACACCCACCACACAACACTCACACAATGCACACACCAACACCCCCAATACAGCACACATAGCAACAACACACACCAACACTCACACAAAACACACCCGTCACATACACCAACACACATCACGCAACACATGCGTGCAATACCATCAACACACATACATAATATCTCAATCTCCCAACACACCCCACACGTGTAACATACATGCAACACACACAAAACACACCACACACCAACACCCCACACCCAATACAACCACACCCAACAACCCACACCCACACCCCCAGCACCCATCACACACACGCACACCAACACCCCCAATGCACACCACACAACATGCGTGCGCAACACACCACCAACACACATACCCAACACCCCCATCCCCAACACACACATAACATTCACAACACTCACACATCACACACAACACTCCCAACACACACATACCACACAAACACACCACTTACACAACACACACCACTCACACACACACAAAAACACACACAACACAAACCAATACTCACACACCACAACACACACTCATCACAAACACATACCACTCACACACACCAACACCCCCCAAATCACACATCACATTCACTACCAACAAACAACACCCCCATCCCCTAACACCAACCCCATAGAACACGTGCGGGCAACACACACCCCAACACCATATACCACACACACAACACCCCCATCCCCCAACACTAAACCCCATACACAACGCGCAACACACACATCTCTAGAGATCTTGAGCTGCTTTACCACAGGGAAGGGAGGTGCACTGGAGTCAAAACGAGGTAGAAACAGGTAAAAGAAAAGGGCGAAAACTTTGTACTAATCCAAGCAATACACACCTAAGATGTGATTGCAAAACTCCTAGCCCATTGAGGGAGAACTGAGCTGCAAAGTTTGCAATCCCCACTCATGGAAAACTTGGCGCCAGCAAGCAGGAGCGTTCCGATGCAGAGTAAACATTTGTGTGATTGTTGCACTAAAGACTGAGCAAAATGAAGAACAGAAAGCTCAGGATCCAAACACGACGTCCCCATCCGCCACCCTGTCTGCAGCCAGCGTTCCTCAGTCAGGAAGAGCATCTACCTGCCTGCGGCTCCCGCCGTCATGATCCCTGCGACATGATCCCTGGGAAAAGGCTCACTTACCTACATCTCGCCTCGATCTCCGGGCTGTAACCAGCCAAAGGCACCACTGTGGGATTCACTTTATAATCTAGTCATCCCCAGAGCAGCCCGCAGATCTGCACCCTGTGCCACTTCCAGCCACCTCCACCACCCCCTTCTCGCTGCTGCCGCTCAATGATATTACTATTTATTATTTTTAATTAGCACACAGGGCAAGAGAGGGCAGACACCGATGTCATAAGTGTCTCTCTTTTTATTCCAAGGGAAAAAGCAAAACCCCAAGCACAGTGGCATACCTAGCATATGTGACACCCGGGACCCATCATTTTTTGACATTCCCCCATCTGTATTAAACACATGTTTTTTAGTAATAATCCACACATCACACAAGAGTGTAACTAGGAAAAGGCAGCATCTCACATACTGCAGTGAGCAGTACAACATCAATATACCCATTGTAAAACTAAACAAGCCAGACTAGTACAGATCAATCCTACACAGTCAGTCCTAACAGAAAACCATGTCTTTCGAACACACAGAATACAGAAAACACCTTTGCCTAGTATGGAATATGTAATCGCAAACTAAGCCCTCCCCCTTTTACAAAACTATAGTGCGGTATTTAGCCACGGTGGTAACAGCTCAGATGCATAAGAACATAAGAATTGCCGCTGCTGGGTCAGACCAGTGGTCCACTCACACGGTGGCCCCCAGGTCAAAGACCAGCGCCCTAACCGAGACCAGCCCTACCTGTGTACGTTCTAGTTCCACAGGAACTTGTCCAACTTTTTTTTTGAAATCCTGAACTGTGTTTTCCCCTATAACAGATTCCGGAAGAGCGTTACAGTTTTCCACCACTCTCTGGGTGAAGATGAATTTCCTTATGTTTGTACGGAATCTATCCCCTTTCAACTTTAGAAAGTGTCCTCTCATTCTCCCTACCTTGGAAAGGGTGAACAGTCTGTCTTTATCTACTAAGTTACTATTGTAACTCTCTTTACAATGGACTCCCTCAAAAAGAACTACGACGACTCCAACTCATACAAAATACTGCCATAAAACTTATTTACAAATTGGGAAAATATGACCATGTTACACCTCTCCTGAAAGAAGCTCATTGGTTACCTATAACCCATCGTGTCACATGCTAGTCTTTAAAATCAGATTCTCCTTCTTTTCTAGATAAACTTCTAATCCCCTACTGTTCATCTCGGACCCTTAGATCAGCTGATCAAAACCTGCTATCTATTCCCACAATCAAAGATTTCTTTTATACGAGAAAGACCAACTTTTCGGTAGTCGCTCCTACCCTATGGAACTCATTGCCATCTCATATTCGTCACGAGACATCACTAAATTAAAGACAAGGCTAAATTAAAAACTTTCTTATTCCAAGACGCTTTCTCCTATTCCCAAATATAACTTTTTATTCAATACCTCAACCGCTTTTAAGAAGCGATCCCTTTCCTCATGTTTCATCCTTCCCTATTTCCATTTTTTTTATTTTTGTTTGCATAATGTATTTTTCCCCTTCTATCTCATTCTTCCCTGCCTTCACTCTCCAATATGTCTAGTTAAAGTCTAAATGTCCACAATCCCCCTTTCTTTTTTCCTTTTTAATTATATTATTTATTGTACTATTTTTAACTTGTAAATACTCGTTGATGGTCGGTATAGTAAAAATTTAATAAACTTGAAACTAAGTCTATTCCCTTCAATATTTTGAACATTTCGATCAAGTCCCCTCTCAGTCTCCTCTTTTCAAGGGAGAAGAGGCCCAGTTTCTTCAATCTCTCACTGTACGGCAACTCCTCCAGCCCCTTAACCATTTTAGTCGCTCTTCTCTGGACCCTTTCGAGTAGTACCGTGTCCTCCTTCATGTACGGCAACCAGTTCTGGACGCAGTATTCCAGGTGAGGGCGCACCATAGCCCGGTACCCCTCCGATCTGTTCGTGTTCCCCTTTTTAATCATTCCTGTTTGCCCTTTTCGCCGCCGCCATAAAATTCTGAGTGTTGGAGCTGTTACCACCATGGCCGGTGCTATAAAACTATTTTTAACTTGTAAATACTCGTTGATGGTCGGTATAGTAAAAATTTAATAAACTTGAAACTAAGTCTATTCCCTTCAATATTTTGAACATTTCGATCAAGTCCCCTCTCAGTCTCCTCTTTTCAAGGGAGAAGAGGCCCAGTTTCTTCAATCTCTCACTGTACGGCAACTCCTCCAGCCCCTTAACCATTTTAGTCGCTCTTCTCTGGACCCTTTCGAGTAGTACCGTGTCCTCCTTCATGTACGGCAACCAGTTCTGGACGCAGTATTCCAGGTGAGGGCGCACCATAGCCCGGTACCCCTCCGATCTGTTCGTGTTCCCCTTTTTAATCATTCCTGTTTGCCCTTTTCGCCGCCGCCATAAAATTCTGAGTTTTGTAAAAGGGAGGATAAAATAGAAATACGTAGACAAAGATTAAATTGAACCACCATGAAGCTGGACTCTGCATTCAGTGCAACACCACAGAAACAGTGACGCATGTCCCCGGAAAAAAAAAAAAATAAATATAAAATTTTTTTCCACTTTTGTCTTCTCTGGTTTCTGTTTTCCTCATCTTCCTATTACTCTCTTCCTTTCATCCACTGTCCACCCTCTTTCTGCCCCATCTATAAGGTATCTTCTCTCCTTCTATGCCCCTTCCAGGAACTGTATGCCTCCCCCTTCCATCTCACTCTTCACCCCCATTGGTCTGGCATCCATCTTCTTCCCTTCCCTCCTCCACATACCCATGGTCTGGCATTTCCCTCTCTCCTCTCCCTTCCCCCCACTTCCATCAGCATTTGCCCCCTTTCTTTCCCTCCAATCCAATTCCATCCAGTATCCTTTCCCCCTTATGTCTCTCTCCCCTTTCCCTGCACACCAATTCCATCAGCATCTGCCCTCTTTCTCTCCACCACCTTTACATACCACCCTGTCCCCCATTCTCTCCCTCCACCACCCTTCCATGCTTCTTTCTATCTCCCTCCAAACCAATGCTATGCAAGGTCCTGTGATGATTGCAGCTGCTGGCTCTGCTCCGGAAGAAGTAATGTTGGAGGGGTGGACCGGCAGACATGGGGAGTTGCTGCAAGGTCCCACGATGACTGCGTCTGCCAGTCCATCCCCCTCTGACGCAACTTACTTTTTTTGAGCAGAGCCAACAAATACAGTCATTGCGGGTCCTTCCTGCACCTCATTGCGGCTGCTGGTCCACCCCCTCTGATGTCACTTGTTATGGAGCAGAGCCAGCCATGTTGCCATTGAAGGGAGCCGCGTTGCTGTCGATGCCCGTGGGGGGAAGGCCCATTGCTGTTTGAAAAAAAAATAATAATAATTGGAAAGGTGAGTCGTCTGCCCTCCTTCGGCGGGCCCCTCCCCCCCCCTGACAATTGGCATTTGATTTAATTCTCTTATAATTCCTTTTACTTTGGATAATATACTGTAAGGTTTTTATTTTTCCCTTATCTTTTGTTGTTTTCCTCCCCATTTTTTCCCTTTAATATATTACCATATATAATGGTAATATATTACCATATATAATGGAAAAAATGGGAATTGTCCCTTCCCCTCTAGCCAATCTGTGCTTGTTCTTTGTTTTGTTTCTTTGTGGCTTTACCTTGTTTGTGCTTATTGATTTTTGAAATGTCACCTTTGCTTTTATTGTAAACCACTTTGGCTTAACTTTTTGTGTTAATAATTGCAGTAACTGTAGCAAGTTTCAAGTTTATCTTTTGCACCGATAGCTGCTAAGAAGATCCAATTAAGAGGGAAAAGGTATGGTTTACATAAATACCATTTCATGGATAGGTCTATAATGGATAGGTCTATACATTTTGCTATGCTGAAATGTTCTATCTATTCTACATATAAGATTTCACAGCAAAATGAGTTTTGGAGCAGCTTGTTCCAAATAAAATCTATGGAATTTTCAAGTGAAATCAGCTTGATCTTCCAGCATCCATGTTCATGATGCAGAAACTATAGGAGCAAATATTTTTATTTTTGCATTCCCGGTGGCAGCATATTGAAGAAGCTCAGGTTGTGGTTTTCCTTCTTGTGACATCAGGCAACTTCTGGCACATTGCTTCATGTTCAGCTATCATCCAGAAATGGCTTTCTCTGGCACACAGATCTGCTTCCTTTTAGTGAGAAGCTTGGAGGCAAAAATGACAAGCAAATGTATGGATTACATATGGTCCGTGGACAAAAGACACATTACACAAGCAAGAAACCCTCTATGTGATAAGCACAGTTTGGCGTTTATTAGGACAAAGTAAAAGGGGTGAAAGTTGGCCCACCCTGAGGCGGTTGTATCAGTTCATAAAAGCAGTTAATTTTATATTTCCTGCCTTCCTGCAGATGGTCAAAGTGACATGCTGATTGCTTAACAAGCTCCTATTGCTTATGGGATTTGCTTAATATGTTCTAGTAAGTTTCTGGGGCATAGTGCAAGCTCTCTATCATATCAAATCTTAACTGATATATCAGAGCAATCTTCTTTATTTCACTATATATGTTTTCCTTGGAGGGTCAAATCCTCACATAGCCCCTTTCCAGGTCTACTCAGTTGAGGTTTAGTATCCATGTTCTTTCCAAAGAAGCTAAGGGTGCAAATATTTTCTTTTCTTTTTACCCTTCCAGTGGCTGTTTATTGAAGATGAATGGCAAAGTTCAGGATGTGTCTTCCCTGCTTATGACATCATCAAGCCATTTATAACCTATTGCTTTATAATCTCATGAGCAGGAAAAATACAGCTTGAGCTTTAGCATCAATGTTCATTGTGCATAACTTTGAAAAAATCACCTTTATTTTGCTTATATCATATTTTATAAACCTGGAGCTGTAGTTCGGCCCTGCTGGCCTCAATACACCTCTGGAATGTGAGTGCCTGTTTGTATGACTAAGTATGCATGTGTGTGCATGTGAGTGGGCCAGTGTGTGTAAAAATGTGAAGGCACCTTCTTCTCCTACAGTGGTGTCTCAGTATAGAAGTCACTTTCTGTGCCAGTTTTCTTCGAGCCAAGTAAACTCGAGCCAGGTGCATCCAGGTATGAATGTGTATGCGTGCCAACAGACATGGGAATGGACCTTGACGTGGTTCTGTTGCTCACATTTAAGAAAAATGTGCTAACGCATTCCCAATTTGTGTTGTGTTCAGCTTATTTTGTAGAAGTAGGTCTGTAGTTTCAGAATTGAGTTCTTTTAGAAATCTTGGGTAAATCTCATCTGGTCTTGGTGATTTCTTACTTATGAAGCACAACAAACCTCTCATGTCTTATCCTGTTCTAGGCAGCCTTAAGAGTGGCAGAAGATGGACAGAAAAGAGGAGGAGGAAAGGAAGGAGGCAAAGACTCAGATACAGATGGCCACTACAGAAAATGCATAATGATTTCCGCAGACAGGGCAGGATTAATTAATCGAGGGCCCCTAAGTATACAAGTACACTAGGCCCCCGCCCCACCCCATGTATTTACCCATTTTCTTCTTTACTTCTTTATTTCTACTTTATTTCTTTTATTTTAAAATTCAAAACAAACAACAAAGATTACCACACCAGTGCCAGAGGACAGTTTTTCTTCAATGCAACCTCCAAACATCTCTGGACAAATCCCCCCTTCCTTCATCTTCAGCTGGCAGGGCTTTGGGAAGCCCATCCATTTATATTTTGTATTTGGGTAGGAGGCATGGGGCATGGCAGGAAGAAAATTTAGTGCAATAAATTTCTCACTTAGCATTCAGAAAGAACAGTAACACTGAGAGAGAGAGAGAACACTAATGCTGGGAGAGACAGTCCACTAACACAGAGACAAAGAGAACACTTGAACACTGAGAGAGAAAGAACACTAACACTGAAACAGAGAGAACACTTGAACACTGAAAGAGACAGAACACTAACAGTACGAATGAGAGAACATTAACACTGAGAGCGAGAGAACACTAAGATTAAGAGAGAGAGAGCACTAACACTGAGAGAGAGAGAATACTAACAGAGAGAACACTAAAGCTGAGAAAGACAGAACACTAACGCTGAGACAGAGAGAAAACTAACGTTGAGAGAGAGAACACTAACACTAAAAGAGAGAGAACATTAACACAGAGAGAGAAAACTAACGCTGACAGAGATAACACTAATGCTGAGAGAGAGAGAACACTAACGCTGAGAGAGAGTGAATATTAACACAGAGAGAGAACACTAACACTGAGAGGGAGAACACTAACACTGAGAGAACTAAGACTAAGAGAGAGAGAGAACACATGAATACTGAGAGAGACACAACACTAACTGAGAGAGACACAACACTAACACTAAGAGATAGAGAACACTAAGAGAGAGAGAACACATGAATACTGAGAGAGACACAACACTAACACTAAGAGATAGAGAACACTAACACTAAGAGAAGAACACTAACACTGAGAGAGAACATTAACAGAGAGAGAGAGCACTAACACAGAGAGAAATAATACTAACACTGAGAGAGACAGAGAGAACATTAACACTGAGAGAGACAGAACACTAACGCTGACACAAGTGAACAATAACGCTGAGCGAGAGAGAGCACACTAACGCTGAGAGAGAGAGAACACTAACATTGAGAGAGAACACTAACGCTGAGGGAGACAGAACACTAACACTAAGAGAGAGAGAACAGATGAACACTGAGAGAGACAGAACACTAAGACTAAGAGAGAAAGAACATTAACACTGAGAGAGAGAGAGAGAGAATACTAACACTGAGAAAGACAGAGATAACACTAATGCTGAGAGAGAGAGAACATTAATACTGAGAGAGACAGAACACTAACGCTGAGACAAGTGAACAATAACGCTGAGAGAGAGAACATAGTAACATAGTAGATGACGGCAGATAAAGACCCGAATGGTCCATCCAGTCTGCCCAACCTGATTCAATTTAAATTTTATTTTTTATTTTTTTTTATTTTATTTTTTGTAATTTATCTTCTTAGCTATTTCTGGGCAAGAATCCAAAGCTTTACCCGGTACTGTGCTTTGGTTCCAACTGCCAAAATCTCTGTTAAGACTTACTCCAGCCCATCTACACCCTCCCAGCCATTGAAGCCCTCCCCTGCCCATCCTCCACCATACAGACCGTGCAAGTAACTGGCCTAGTTCAATATTTAATATTATTTTCTGATTCTAAATCTTCTGTGTTCATCCCACGCTTCTTTGAACTCAGTCACAGTTTTACTCTCCACCACCTCTCTCGGGAGCGCATTCCAGGTATCCACTACCCTCTCCGTAAAGTAGAATTTCCTAACATTGCCCCTGAATCTACCACCCCTCAACCTCAAATTATGTCCTCTGGTTTTACCATTTTCCTTTCTCTGGAAAATATTTTGTTCTACGTTAAGTATTTGAACGTCTGAATTATTTTAAGTATTTGAACGTCTGAATCATATCTCCCGTCTCTCCTTTCCTCTAGGGCAGTGTTTTTCAACCGCTGTTCCGCGGCACACTAGTGTGCCGCGAGATGTTGCCTGGTCAGGGCCGCCATCAGGGCAGTACCACCAGTCTAGGGAGAGGGGCGGTCCGCCCCACGTGGACAGGAGAGAGCTGGACGCGGAGAGAGGGGACAGGAGAGAGGGGACCCGCGGAGTTCAATACATCTCGAGCCGCGAGGCTCGCATTCTGTTCCTGCCTGCCCTGCAGCTAACATATAGCCGATTGCAAGCGTTCCCCGATGTCAGCGCTGACGTCGGAGGGAGGGCTTAAGCAAAGCCTGCCCTCCGACGTCAGTGCTGACGTCGGAGAATACTTCCGTTCGGCTATTTGTGCGCGGCAGGGCAGGCAGGAAGCAGAAGACAAGCCTCGCGGCTTGAGCTTCGTTTTGCTGAGAAAGTTGCAAAGATGGGCTGGGAGGCAAACACGGAACACAAAAGGGGGGAGGGAGTGCGTTTTGGACACAAGGCATGAACTTGGGAGAGAGGAAGGGAGGGAAAGAGATGCTGAGGTGGGGGAGGGAATGCGTTTTTGGACACAGAAGAAATGGACTTGGGAGAGAGGAAGGGAGGGAAAGAGATGCTGAGGTGGGGGAGGGAATGAGTGTTTGGACACAGAAGGCATGGACTTTGGAGAGAGGAAGGGAGGGAAAGAGATGGTTGTGTACACGGGGAATAGAAGAAAGAATTTTTGGTCATAGGGAGGGAGTGAGGTACAGATTGGGGCATACCAGGGTGGGGGGTCTGCCCCACCCCGGGTTTACGTCCCAAGGGGGTGCACAGCTGGCCACCCTCCAGTGTTGTCCCTAGGCCGGCAAACTGCGGCTCTTTAGCCACTTGAGTGCCACCGCCGCCATCGGGAACAGGCCGGCGCCAAGTTCTCCCTGCTTTTCCCTGTGGGGCCGGCCAACTCTCGCCACTCGCGTCAATTCTGATGTCGGAGAGGACGTTCTGGGCCAGCCAATCGCTGCCTGGCTGGCCTAGAAGTCCTCTCCGACGTTAGAATTGACGACGGGTGGCGAGAGTTGGTCGGCCCTGCGGGGAAGAGAAGCAGGGAGAACTCGGTGCCGGCCTGTTCCTGATGGCGGCAGTGGCAGCCTATTCCCCAGTGGTGGTGGCAGCATTATAAAATACTTTCTTTGTGTTTATTTGATTCCTATATATTTATATATAGTCAATATAGGCACAGTTAAATTTTTTAACTTTTTCTAATGGTGGTGTGCCTCGTGATTTTTTTCATGAAACAAGTGTGCCTTTGCCCAAAAAAGGTTGAAAAACACTGCTCTAGGGTATACATATTCAGGGCTTCCAGTCTCTCCTCATACGTCTTTTGGCGCAAGCCTCCCATCATTTTCGCCGCCCACCTCTGGACCGCCTCAAGTCTTCTTACGTCTTTCGCCAGATACGGTCTCCAAAACTGAACACAATACTCCAAGTGGGGCCTCACCAATGACCTGTACAGGGGCATCAACACCTTTTTCCTTCTACTGACTACGCCTCTCTTTATACAGCCCAGCATCCTTCTGGCAGCAGCCACTGCCTTGTCACACTGTTTTTTCGCCTTTAGATCTTCGGACACTATCACCCCAAGGTCCCTCTCTCCGTCCGTGCATATCAGCATATACGGTTCCTTCCTATTATTAATCCCCAAATGCATTACTCTGCATTTCTTTGCATTGAATTTTAGTTGCCAGGCATTAGACCATTCCTCTAACTTTTTGTTAGGCCTAGGGCCCGGGGGTAAATAAACTTAGCATACATGTCTCCTCAAGTCTGTTTTCCTAACCTCCTTAACCTTAGTATTACCTTGACAACATCAAATGCTTTACTAAGAACCCAACAGCTTTTCCCTGACTTCAGTTGCATGCGTACTGCTCAAATAACATCAGTAAGGACAGACCTGGGTGTTACCAAAACAGAGAACAAAAGAGCAAGACCAGCTGTTTACTAGTCCCTGCATTAATAACCTCAAAAGGACAGTAACGCCAGATGGGACCTGAATGTTATCCAAACAAAGAAACTGGCCAGGGGGGTAACTGAAAGTCTGTTTATCTGACAATCTGACATTTTGACCTGAATGTTGCCTACATCACATCAAAGAAAGAGTGAAACCAGATGAGAAGCCAGTTTACTGTAACACCTCCTTATGACATTCTGATCTATGTGTTGTCAAAACAAATAACAAAGGACCAGTCTTACTAAGAGGGCAGCAGTTTTTCTCTATAAAAGAGAAAAACTCAGCCCATAGAATTTGAATCCAGTTTCGTTGCAACAAGGGACAGCCCGTTCGATTCTCCTCTCCTATCAATCGCTTTGGGTTCCAGAAATGTCCGGAAATACGGTGATGTTAATCTATTTTAATATTTATCTATGCATGTAATAAATTGTTATTGTTTAAGCTTTATATTGTCTAGGTGCCTTTCTGAGGGTTACTGATCATCCCATTGGGCAGAAATAAGTGGTAAAACAAATTGGTACCAGAAGTGGGGTTGATCGATGTGGTCAAAAAGGCACCAGATGAAACATGGGGTTGAGGGGCAGGCCCCCAACCTCTCCATTCCGGGTTGGGATGACAGCATTTATAAATTAGTAGCCACTGAGTGGTCTGTCGAGGCAGGATTATGTGAATCCTGGACTTTTGGAAGTGGGGATCCACATGAATTATGTGCCTCTTTACAAAAGGTGAAAATTACAAAAGGAAAAGAGCGAGAGGGAATTTCTAGACGAGGATGGATGATTTTAGCAGCATGAAGGAAGTTGCATGAAGCTAAACATGAGTTACAATCAAAGTTAGGGGAGCTGGAAAAGAAAATGTGTGAGCAACAGAATGCCATCACAATGCTACAATGTCAAAATAAATTGTTAATGGATAAGGTGAACACCTATCAAAATGTAGCCGAAAAGGCAGCCGTGCATTGTGCTCAATATAAATACAAAAAACGGAGGGGGAAAATAAGTGCCAAAAAGGTTAGGACTTTGCTTTCCCATCCTCCGGATGATTGGGATGGGGATATTTGGGATTCCAATTCTAATACCAGTGAGGAGGATATATGTAATGAAGGAAAGCAGGCAGAAAGCTTAGAAGCAAAGCCAGTGAGGAGACGAAGATTACAGGGAAATCTGCAGACAGGAGAAAATCTAACTAGAAACTAGAGGACTTTACTCAGCAAGAAGTCATGGATATTATGGCACGCTTTACACAGCGGCCCGGGGTAATTCGGGTACAGGAGTTGGGCGCAGCAGGGATTATGTTAGATGCCACAGATGCCCCTAAATTTGTTCGAATTAGTCAAGAAGCAGCAGTACAAGATGCGCTACGGGAGGATCCCGATCCGACAAATTACAACCAATGGTCTTTTTAGAGGTAATTGGTAAGGGTGTCACGAGGCGATATCCCCTTGAATCTGACTGGCCTTCCAATGATAAAGTTTGGTATACATTGAAAGATGCACAAATGAGAATTAAGGAAGAGGCTATGAAGGTAGCTTTAGTAATAGGTCACGCTGACACATATATGTCATTACCTTTTACTGTATCCATGAGAAATAAAATTATCAGGTATGCTGCACCGGCATACAAACAGGTAATTATGACTCTGTTGATCAACCAAACAGACAGGTCTATTTTGGAAGTCTTGGAAGCGGTCCGACAGATCTGGGAGACTGGGGACCTCAAACTACTTTTGATAAAAAGAGGGAAGGACAATCCAATTCAAACAGGGCTAATCGAGTATCCCGAAGGGATATGTTTTTGGCATTAATAAAAGATGGGGTAAAGAGGGAAGAAATAGATGGGAAAGATACCGGGACTTTATGGAAAATGTACAAAAGTAGAGGATTAGGAAAGAAATCTATGTCTCAAGCCCAAGTAAGCAAGAGTGAGAATGTGCCGGTGCCAACTGCTCCTCCTGAGGAAACTGTTTCCACTCTTTATCCTGATTTAAAAGGGTGGAATTGGTGGGAGGATCAATGATGTGAATGCCAAGCCTCAGTGTTAGCTTGGACCAAATTAGAACAGCGTCCACATGTCGAGGTAAATATCTATTGGAAATCTGGGGAGCAAAAGGTACAAGCTCTAGTGGACACTGGGGCGGAGGCATCTATTATATATGGGAACCCTAAAAAATTTCGGGGCCCTAGAATACAAATATCAGGATTGGGGGGGAAAATCACTGAGATTCCCGAGTATATAATAGGGATAGATATCCTGAAAGGGCTAACCTTACAGCTTTCTGATGGAATTTATAGTTTTGGCAAATCACCAGCCATTCCTATAAGATCAGTGGGAAAATTACCTGTTCCAATAGTAGTACCAATCTCCACAAAAATTGTAAACATGAAACAATATCGCATTCCGGGAGGACACGAAGAAATTACCAATACAATACAGGATTTGGTGAAAGCAGGAGTAATAAAAACAGTTACCTCCGCCTTCAATAATCCTGTATGGCCCGTCCATAAGGCGGATGGAAGTTGGAGAATGACAGTAGATTACCGAGAATTGAATAAACACCTTTAAGTGCCGCTGTTCCCGATATGATAACACTGGTTGAACAAATTCAATCACGAACTGGTACTTGGTATGCAGTTATTGATTTAGCCAATGCATTTTTCTCTATTCCTATAGTGGAGCAATGTCAGGAACAATTTGCATTCACTTGGCAAGGGAGACAATATACATTTACCAGACTACCACAAGGGTATTTACATAGTCCCACTTTCTGTCACAAGATTATAGCAGAGCATTTAGATAACTGTACCTTACCTGAAGGAGTAGAACTATCACACTATATTGATGACATTTTGATCCAGGGTAATACAGAAAAGGAAGTTGCAGATGCTTTGGCATTGGTAGTAGAAACAATGAGACAGGCTGGGTGGGAAATAAATCCAAAGAAAGTGCAGGGACCAGCACAAACAGTGGTATTTTTAGGAATTAAATGGTCAAAAGGGTGTCGAGAAGTGATAGAGAAAGTTAAACAGAAAATTGTAAACTTCCCTTCTCCCCAAAGTAAGAAACAAACCCAGGCCTTTATTGGCCTTTTTGGATTCTGGAGGCAACATATTCCACACTTGGGGCAAATCCTGTCTCCTCTGTACAAAATCACAAGGAAAAAATATGATTTTGTCTGGACTGAACACGAAGAGCAGGCTTTCCAGAGAGCAAAGGAAGCTATTCAGCAAGCCATGAATTTGTGGCCATTAAAGGAGGGTCCAGTAGAATTGCAAGTGAGTGTACAGGAGCGATATGCTAATTGGAGCCTATGGCAAAAGCAAGCTGGACGACGAGTGCCTTTGGGATTCTGGAATAGGACTCTCCCAGAAACTGGGACCCGATACACACCCTTTGAAAGACAGCTGCTAGCATGCTACTGGGCTTTGGTAGCAACAGAACAGTTGACCATAGGACACGAAGTAATGATACGACCAGAAATACCCATTATGACATGGATCATGAGTGACCCAAAAACTCATCGTATTGGACATGCCCAGGAACAGAGTATCATAAAATGGAAATGGTACATCCAACAGAGGGCTAAGTCAGGCCTACATGGAGTAACGATGCTGCATGAAAAAGTATTTAATGTGCCCACAGAAGATACCCCATTGCAAGTGGACGACATATGTGAAAGTCCCATTCGGTGGGGAAAGACATATCAAGAACTAACTGAGACACAACAACAGCATACCTGGTTTACAGATGGTTCCTCCAAATACCAGGGTCAACTGAGACATTGGAAGGGCGTGTCCTTTAATCCAGTCACAAAGCAACTGCTAACAACCACTGGAAAAGGAGAGAGCTCACAATATGCTGAACTATATGCAGTGTGGCAGGCCATACGGCTAGAACAAGGACAACAATGCCATATCTTTACTGATTCATGGGCAGTAGCAAATGGAATGACAACTTGGATGATGAAATGGAAAAAGGACAATTGGACAATTCATAATAAAGAAGTCTGGGGAGCCAGACTTTGGCAAGATATTCTGGAATGGGCCAATACAGTGTAATAACAGTGTAATAACAGTGTACCATGTAGATGCACATGTGGTGAAAGATACGCTTGACACTGTTTTCAACTCTGTTGCAGATAGCGCATCCAAACTCACTGAAACAGAGTTGGCAGAAGAACAAAACTCTTCCACCCCGCACGTTGTGGTCATGGAAACAGATGTTGCTTCCGAAATGGCCATGGCAACATGGGCACATCAAAAGTCCGGACACCTTGGAGAGAAGGGAACTATTAGGTGGGCACATGATAGAGGAATACATTGTACTGTAGATATGGTAAAGACAGTAATCAGTAATTGTCATTTATGTAAACTAGCTCTCACATCAGCGCAGCAGATGCCCCCAATTTTTGGGAAAATAGCCAGAGGCAGGCTACCAGGTCAGATTTGGCAAATAGATTATATAGGCCCTCTACCATTGTCTAAAGGATGTCAATATGTGTGTACCATGGTAGATACCTATTCAGGGTTGTTAGTGGCTTATTCTTGCCGGAAAGCCAATCAAGAAAACACAATTAGAGCATTAGGATTAATTACCTTATATTACGGACACCCTCTAGAAATACAGTCAGACAGGGGGACTCATTTTACAGGTAATATGATTAGGGATTGGATCAATGATAACAATGTTCAATGGAGACTACATGTAGCCTATCATCCACAAGCCTCAGGACTGATAGAAAGAATGAATGGTTTATTAAAAACCCAATTAAAGAGATTAGGATATCAGTCATTGCGTAGGTGGAGGGAACATTTAACTGAAGCCTTACAAATTTTGAACAATAGACCCATAGCTTCACATACTACACCCCTGAATAGGATGCTGTATTCCACACTTGAAGCAAGTGACAAAATTTGTACCCTCCAGTTTTGGACTGTTAGACCTGGAGTACAGCTTCCTATAAGGGCCACTGATGGATCTGCTGGACTAGATGTATATTGCCCTAATGAATGCAAATTAGATCCACAAATAGTGAAACCTATTCAAACTGGTTTGGGGGTGCTTATTCCAAAGGGATATTATGGACAGATTTGTCCGCAATCAAGTTTGGCTCTTAAAGGTGTAACTATAATGGGTTCAGACTATGATTCAGACTATCGGGGCGAAATTGGAATATTGTTATTAAACCTTGGAAAAGAAGCTATCATTCTCCAAAAGGGGGATCGTGTTGCACAATTGATAACTATTGCAATTAAAATGGAAGCTCCACAGTTAATTGATAAACCCCTGCACCATTATGGCCGAAGTGAACCAGGCTTTGGGGCAGCTAATGTAATTAAAGCTGGTATGAGAATCTGGTGGAAGAAACCACTCCAACCAATAGTAGGAGCCACCGTAATAGCTGCAGGGAAAGATAGTATTGTACAAATACTAGTGGATGGTTATGAACGTCCAATCTTCGCTCCTCGAGACCAATGTTTTAGGAGAGAATAAAGATTCTTTTTCTTTCCACAGGACCTAACATGGAAGTGTATCACCATTCTATCTTTGGTATGGTACGGACAAACTGCAATAATGCCAGTGAAGAGTGACCGTCCAACCACTGTCGTCATGATCCAGTGGAAAAATGCTACCTCAATGAGAAAACAAGATAATTTCACATGCAGCGAAAACTCCCTGTGTAACATTTGGAATTTTACATTTTCTCCTTCCCCTGTCATTCGATATGACACAGATACCGGGTTCACTAAATATTATAAAACTCCTTTTTGGGTGATGAATGCCTCTGTAATTAGCATTACCATTCGAAATCACACTGGGATCCAATGTACTAACTATACTTTCCCCCAAAATATAGTTAGTAAACAAGTGGCTCGAGATATCATACAAACACAAAAGTTTATGGAATTTATCCTTACCCATTAACAGGGCACAGGGACTAATTTGTAGGAATGCAACCAAAATTGAAAACCGCACTGACATTATGACATTATTATGACATTTATCCATACTAATCCTATTTCATTAAATGCCTCTTTAGTAAGAAATATTAGAGAATGCAAAAATACCAGTTTAGAACATAAGGAAATGATATATGAATGGAAAATTAATTTTCCTATTCTACCCAAATGTAGGACCCGAAGATGGCTGGATCAACTATTAGGGGGGGCGGGAACTACATTAGGTATTGTAAATACTATTGATTCTGAAATACTGGCTGGCAAACAAGCATCTTTTGGCTCCGGAGTAGCGGATGTATTTAGATGGGATGCCAAATACTGTACATAATCATGAACTAACCCTACGATATGATCAGTTAATGTTACATGTTGTTAATGATATACTTTAGATATACTTTAGATAGCAATATACTTTAGATAGTAATGTTTCTTCAGCCTTACATTGGACTATTTGTGAGATTCGTGTTTTGTCTTTTATACAACAAAGAATTAATTTTATCCAGCAGTTACAATTACGAAATACCTCATTGATTTTTGTATTATTTAATAAAACCACGCCCTTAGATAGAACATGGTGGAATTTTGATATAAAACAATGTTCTGATTTCTCCTGTGAAGGGTTGCTTACGTTATTTGATGTAAGGAACTCTACCATAATGTGTCCTTTCACTGTGATGCTGTATTAGGACCCCAATTATGGTTTCCTACTTACTATGGGCAACAAATAGATGAACAGAACAAAACATACGTGTTAAAAAATTGTAAACAAATTCAACATGGACAAGTTTGTCCATCTTCTTATGCGATCTATGAACCATGTTCTCTACAACATACCTACAATCTGTGCCAATGGACCGTTCAACCTCAAGGTTACACTTTTATACAAGAAATATTACATAAATATGTCTGTGTTGCTAGCAGTACTGTTGAACTTGTGATTCCTGCTATTCAAGCTCCCTTTTCAGTATGTTTACAGAATGTTAGTGTGTTGCAGTGGGCAAATAATGCAACTTATCATTTTTATGAACCCTGGATATCAAATGTAAATGTTAATCTTTCTTTTGCCGATGTACTTACTCCAATTATTTTATTACCCTCTGTAAAGAAAGCCATGCAAAATATAGCAATCCTACATAAAGCAAATCAGCAACGTAACCTACAGCATAAAATAGATACTGAATTTTTAAATACTAACTTGCATTCAGTGGCAGATCATATTGAAGCTACTACTGCACACCATTGGTGGGATGCTTTTACCGGGTGGAGTGCTACAGCAAGAAAAGTGTTTCTTCATCTAAACAATCTATATTTGTTTAGTTATCCTTATGTTAACATTTCTTAATTGTGGATTTACCTATTGTGTATACAAACGAACACTCTCTCCCTCTATTCGGAAGACTTCTTATTCGGAAATACAAACTTGAGGATCCAGGGGTGGAATGTTAGGCCTAGGGCCCGGGGGTAAATAAACTTAGCATACATGTCTCCTCAAGTCTGTTTTCCTAACCTCCTTAACCTTAGTATTACCTTGACAACATCAAATGCTTTACTAAGAACAGCTTTTCCCTGACTTCAGTTGCATGCGTACTGCTCAAATAACATCAGTAAGGACAGACCTGGGTGTTACCAAAACAGAGAACAAAAGAGCAAGACCAGCCGTTTACTAGTCCCTGCAACACCTCATTAATAACCTCAAAAGGACAGTAACGCCAGATGGGACCTGAATGTTATCCAAACAAAGAAACTGGCCAGGGGGGTAACTGAAAGTCAGCATGCTACCGACATGAATCCACAAGTCTGTTTATCTGACAATCTGACATTTTGACCAAAGAAAGAGTGAAACCAGATGCATGCAGATGCAGATGCAGAACACCTCCTTATGACATTCTGATCTATGTGTTGTCAAAACAAATAACTGTCTTACTAAGAGGGCAGCAGTTTTTCTTTATAAAAGAGAAAAACTCAGCCCATAGAATTTGAATCCAGTTTCATTGCAACAAGGGACAGCCCGTTCGATTCTCCTCTCCTATCAATCGCTTTGGGTTCCAGATTGTGAGGGATAGTGATGTCCGGAAATACGGTGATGTTAATCTATTTTAATATTTATCTATGCATGTAATAAATTGTTATTGTTTAAGCTTTATATTGTCTAGGTGCCTTTCTGAGGGTTACTGATCATCCCATTGGGCAGAAATAAGTGGTAAAACACTTTTGCCGATCCTTTTTCATATTTTCCACTCCCTCTTCGGTGTCTACTCTGTTACAAATCTTGGTATCATCTGCAAAAAGGCACACTTTTCCTTCAGCAATGTCACTCACAAACATATTGAACAGGATTGGCCCCAGCACCGAACCCTGAGGGACTCCACTAGTCACCTTTCCTTCCTTCGAGCGACTTCCACCACCCTCTGGCGTCTGTCCGACAGCCAGTTTCTGACCCAGTTCACCACTTTAGGTCCTAACTTCAGCCCTTCAAGTTTGTTCAACAGCCTCCTATGAGGAACTGTATCAAAGGCTTTGCTGAAATCCAAGTAAATTACATCTAGCATATGTCCTCGATCCAGCTCTCTGGACACCCAATCAAAAAATTCAATCAGGTTCGTTTGGCACGATTTACCTTTTGTAAAGCCATGTTGCCTCGGATCCTGTAACCCATTAGATTACCCTGTAACCCTTTCTTTCAGCAACACTTCCATTATTTTTCCAACAACTGAAGTGAGGCTCACCGGCCTGTAGTTTCCTGCTTCATCCCTGTGACCACTTTTATGAATCACTCCCGTGACCACTTTTAGGAATCACTCCCGTCTCCAGAGATTTGTTGAACACTTGTTCGCCAGAACCTCTCTGAGCTCCCTTAGTATCCTGGGATGGATCCCGTCTGGTCCCTTCGCTTTGTCCACCTTCTTTGCATTGAATTTTAGTTGTCAGACTTGAGGCGGTCCAGAGGAGGGCGACGAAAATGATAGGAGGCTTGCGCCAGAAGACGTATGAGGAGAGACGGGAGACGTTCCCTAGAGGAAGACGTTCAAAAACAAAATCTTTTCCAGAGAAAGGAAAATGGTAAAACCAGAGGACATAATTTGAGGTTGAGGGGTGGTAGATTTAGGGCCAATGTTAGGAAATTCTACTTTACGGAGAGGGTAGTGGATGCCTGGAATGCGCTCCCGAGAGAGGTGGTGGAGAGTAAAACTGTGACTGAGTTCAAAGAAGCGTGGGATGAACACAGAAGATTTAGAATCAACTCACTCCATGCCAAAATCCCTCCTCCCAGCTCACTGGAGAGAAACCTTTAAAGGTTTATATAGCCCCATTCATCTCTTCTTTTTAATAAGGGCTTTCAACTACTCTACATACATATCTTCTCTCTTTTGATTCATTGACTGACAGGGTTTTCATCCAACCCGGCTTAAACATCCCTGCGATCAACTCTGTTCTCAGCTCAGTGGGGCGGTTCCTCAGTGATAGCCCCATTCATCACTGTTTCAGTAGGGCTATCATTTGATCAAATAATCTAATCTGATCTAATTTGATCTATCATTTGATCTAATTAATCTAATTTGATCTCTCTTTTGATTCATTGACTGACAGGGTTTTCATCCAACCCGGCTTAAACATTCCTGCGGTCAATCTCTGTTCTCAGCTCAGCTCAGATCCCTGTAATCAACTCACTTCCTGCCAATATCTCTCTTCCCAACTCAGTGGAGTGAAACCCCATTCATTCATTCTGTTTCAGTAGTGCTTTTATTTGATCTTCTTTCTTTTGATTCATTGACTGTTTTGATTCATTGGGTTTTTACCCAATCTGGCTTAAACATCTCTGCGATCAATTCACTCCCTGCTAAAATCTCTCTTCTCAGCTCAGTGGAGCGGTACCTTTAAGGATTCATTGACTGACAGGACATTCACCCAACCTGTTTTAAACATCCCTGCATTGACCTCAACTTCCTACCAATATCCCTCTGTGGAGCAGAACCTTTAAAGTTTTCTATAGCCCCATTCATCCATTCTGTTTCAGTAGGGCTTTCAATTCATCTAATATACACATCTTGACTCTTTTGATTCATTAATAACAGGATTTTCACCCAACCCCACTTAAACATCCCAGCAATCAACTCACTTCCTGCCAAAATCCCTGAGCCCACTTATTGGAGCAGTACCTTGGAGTTTTAGAAACCTTTAATTCATTCATTCTGTTTCAGCAGGTTCATCAACTGATCTAATATACACTTCTTCTCTCTTTTGATTCATTGAGTGACAGGATTTTCACCCAACCCGGCTTAAACATCCCTGCGATCAATCTCTGTTCTCAGCTCAGTGGGTTTATATAGCCCCATTCATCCATTCTGTTTCAGTAAGGCTATCATTTGATCTAATATACACTTCTGTCTTTTGATTCATTGACTGACAGGGTTTTCATGCAACCCGACTTTCCTTAGCAAAGCAGCAGATGAATTCAGAGACAAGTGGGAATAGCTCACATCGACCAGCAGGTGGAGATAGAGAAACTGATTAACAGTTGGTCTTATAGACTGGTGTTCCTCCTGTTCATTCAGTTTTGCTCTATCTCCCAGCAGGGGTGGAGCTATCTCTCTAGCTCCTGGATTCTGGCTATGCCGGGTGTTTGGTGTTCATTTCTACTCCGCTGTTGAGACTAGCTCTCTTCAGCAGGAAGTCCTTCCTTTTTAATTAGGGCTTTCAACTACTTTACATACATATCTTCTCTTTTGATTCAATGACTAACAGGATTTTCACCCAACCCGGCTTAAAGATCCCTGTAATCAACTGTTGAAGAGTGTGGGAGATAGGGATGATCCTTGGGGAACTCCACATGGGTTGGACCATGGTTCTGATTTTTCTTTGTTTGTTTTGACTCTGGTTTGTAGGAATACTTTGAACCATGTTAGTACCTTTACAGTAATTCCTTTTGAGTCTAGAATTTGTAAAAGGATGTCATGACAGGGGTGTCGAACTCAATCAGAGAAGGGGCCAAAATCTAAAATCCAGCCTAAATCGCGGGCTGAATGGTTTACTGAACAGTCATAAACTGACAATGTTAACCAGAAATTTGAATTTAAAATGAGTGGAACAATCTTTTCCTTAACCAACTCACATGCTATCAAGCAAAACAGTAATATTGGTATCAAGCAAAACAGTAATATTGGAATGTACCTAAAATGCTCATTGTTTTGTTTTCTGGCACCGTTTTCCCCGTATCAATGAGTCAATGTTCGGTTTTATTTCTTGGGCTGTAGCAACCCGCAAAACAGCATGGAGGTTGTCATCGGTAATGCGTGATCTGTGCTTGTTTTTGTTCAGATTCATTATTGAAAACATCTGTTCACAAAGATAGGTGCTCCCGAACATGGATAGAATACGGGCAGCATGAAGTCGGAGCTCTGGCATTGAGTCAGGGGGCAGTAGAGGGTAGAAGTCCTCAATTTCAACATCCTGAAACTGAAGCTCGATTATCTCCATCTGAAGGTGATGGGGCACATTGTTGACATCAACTGTAAAAGGATTGGCAAAGATGTCAAAGCCTGAGTGCTGTGTTCTAAAGTCAGAGAAGCGCCGCTCAAATTCACTTAGTAAACGGCTAACTTTGGTAGCCAGCCGACTGCAAGGAAAAGTACCAGAAATAGTGGTTGAGATACTCAAACAGTGGGCAAGATTGTCCTGTTCCAGTTGGGACTTCCATAGTTGAAGTTTACGCTGGAATGCTGTGATCATGTCGTGATGACTTGTTTGCGTCTCTGCAGCTTCAGATTCAGTTGGGCGAGATGCTCGCATCTCGCCCAACACATCATAGCAAAATCACATAGCCAGGCGGGATCCGACAGTTCAGGCAAGGGCTTTCCTTTACTTTCCATGAAAAGAGCAATTTGTTCTCTGAGCTCAAAAAATCTTTTGAGGACTGCGTTCTTGCTCAGCCATCTTACTTCTGTGTGGTATGGCACGTCTCCATGCTCTGCACCCACCTCCTGTAAAAACTGCTGGAACTGGCGATGATTCAGCCAGTTATAAATAGTTATAAATAGTTATAAATAGTTATAAATAGTTATAAAGTTAATAGTTTTAATGACTGTGGTCATTATTTCAAGCAATGATAAGTAATCAAGGGTGTGTGGCAGTGACTTTTTTGCATTCTTTCCTTCATTAGTCTAACCAAGCCTTTCTTTTCTCCGCACATTGAAGGTGCGCCATCGGTAGTTAGCCCCACCAACTTTTCCCAGGGTAATTTAAAATTATTTATAGATTTCTCCACAGCCTCAAATATACCAGTCGTCGTCCCATGCATGGCAGCTACATCCAAAAGTTCCTCAGTGACAGAGAGGTCGGTCTTCGTAGCACGTATAAAGATGGACAGCTGCGCTGTATCAGTGTTGTCTGTGCTTTCATCGATAGCAAGTGAAAAAGCGAGATAACTGCATGCCTGTTCGGCCAGCTGTGATGATAGATTTCCTGAGAGTTCTTGAACTCTGTCTGCAATGGTGTTTCTTGACAAACTGACAGTTTGAAAACTCTGTATCTGGTCTGGGCATACTTTCTCACACACTTTTAGCATGCATTGCTTCAAAAAGGCACCCTCTGAAAAACACCTTGAAGTACGGGCAATTTCTTCAGCCACTATAAAGCTTGCTTTCACTGCAGCATCATTTTTCGCTGTAGCCTTTGTAAACATTTGCTGCTGTGATTGTAGTTTGCCTTTTAATTCTTTAATAATTTTATGCTTTTCTTCCAAAGTATATTTGCCATACTTAACATTATGTTTGGTGTCAAAATGACGACGTATATTGTACTCTTTCATCACCGACACTGTCTCATAACTAAGCACAAACATGTATTCATTTTCCCATTTGTCCCAAACCGTCAACTTTTCTTTTCCTGGACATTTTGGGATCAATATTGGCAGTAAAAGATGTAGTTTATTGGAAATCTGCGTTAGAATGAAAAAGTCAGTCAATAAATGCCTGGCTGGCTGGGCAGATTCTGTTGCGATTTTTATGCCTACACTTCTGATGTGTATTTTTTTTACATAGTTCCCCCCCCCCCCCGACGTCCAATTCACCCCAAGCAGGACCGCTCGCACGCACCTGCACCCCCACCCCGAAGGACCGCCGACTCCCCGACTCCCAACACGATCGGGACAAAAAGGAGCCCAAGCCCTCTTGCCCCCCCGACTCCCCGACACGATCGGGACAAAAAGGAGCCCAAGCCCTCTTGCCCCGCCGATTCCCCAACTCCCCGACAATATCGGGCCAGGAGGGAGCCCAAGTCCTCCTGGCCCTGGGGACCCCCCCCCCCGCTAGTTGTTCAGGCCCTCCTGACCACGGCGACCCCCTACCCCCACCACATTACGGGCAGGAGGGATCCCAGGCCCTCCTGCCCTCGACGCAAACCACCTCCCCCCATCGACCGCCCCCCCCAAGAACCTCCGACCCCCCAGGCCGACCCCCACGACCCCCCTACGTCTCAAAGCTGGTGGATCTATTCTGATTGGCCCAGGCGCCTTAGGCCCCACCAGTAGGTGGAGCTTTGAGACGGATGGGCCAATTCGGCCTCATTCCGTCGTTGGCTGCCTGCCGGACAGGCGGGTTTGGCTCCCGTCTGTCCGGCCAACTACAGAAAGGTACGGGGAAGGGGGGTGGGGGTGTCGTGGGGGTCGGCCAGGGGGGTCGCGGGTCGGCTGGGGGAGCGGTCGGAGGTTCTTGGGGGGGCGGTCGATGGGGGGAGATAGATAGCAAGTACGGCCGGCGAGATCATTGTGATGGAACGCAGCGGCGTGCAGTGATGACAGCGCGGTGCGGGCCACATTGCAAGGCCTGGCGGGCCGGATTTGGCCCGCCAGGCCTTGTGTTTGACACATGTGATCTACTAGATCGAAGGCTGCATTGTATGATCTAGTTGTATGATCAGCATTTTTTTGCCTGTGCTGAGGTATTGTTTCACGATATCCATGAGTCTTCCTAGTGCTATAGTTGGTTCTGAAGCCAGACTGTGTGGGGTGGAGTAGATTGTGGTTTTCTAGGTAGTCATTTAGGGCTTTAGCTACGAGGCCTTTCATCAGCTTAACGTAAAGTGGGATTGAGGCAATGGGTCTGTAGTTGGAAGGTTGGTCCATAGCTCCTTTGGGGTCTTTTAGGATCGGTAATGATCATTTCGCTGAGGTCTTGTGGGAATTGTCCATCTATGAGTTGAATTTGCATCCATTGTAGGAGTAGGGTGCGGAATAGTGTACTGGAGGTTTTCAATAGTGATTAAGGTCAGAGGCAGTATTTGTTATTGGTTAGATATGGTGTGGTGTCTGTGAGTTCTTTTAGTAATTGGAATAGCTTTTTTGTGTCTTGGGAACCTTCTCCTATTTGCTTTGTGTAGTATGTTTTTCTTTCAGCTTGTGTTTGTATTTTTGGTGTAGTATTCTCCAAGCTTTTTTCGTGGCATCTTGGCTACTTTTTCTCCATTTTCTTTCTAGTTGTCTGCATTGCCTTTTCAGTTGTTAGTGTTCTGTCTCTCTCACTGTTAATATTCTCTCTCTTTCAGCGTTAGTGTTCAAGTGTTCTCTTTCCCACACACCCCTAACAAATTATCCATCTCTCCTCCACACCCCACCCTCTCTTTTCCCCCGTTTTCCAACCCCCACCCTCATAAAATAAAAAAAATTTAAAAAATACCTTCACCTCCACTCCCCTATAACCCCCTCCACCCCCATAAAAACAAAAAAAATATAAAAATACACCTTCACGTTCACTAAAAAATACCTTCACCTCCACTCCCCTATAACCCCCTCCACCCCATAAAAACAAAAAAATACCAAAAAAACAGCTTCACTTCCACTCTCCTATTACCTCCACACTCCCACCCCCTACACCGTAAAATATACCAATAAAACACATATCCACACGAGACACAGTACAGCAACATACACTACGCTACACTGTTGAGACATCCGGTGGTGTGCCACTTCTGGAAAGAGTCTCTGCTGTCCTCCGGTGAGTCTTGCCTGAAATGTCTCTGCCTACCCTTTTGCTAGACTGACTACTTAACCTGTCTGTCCTCTTCTCTCTGCAGGCTTCCTTTCGAAGCTGCTTGGACAACGCTTCTCTCTGCCCCGCTTTCTGTCTACACGTTTGCTAGACTGACTACTTAACCTGTCCGTCCTCTTCTCTCCTTTTGAAGCTGCTTGGACACCGCTCGACCATGACTAAACTATACCGCTGGACCATGACTAACTACACTGCGGGTCACTGCACCTCCTGTTGGTGGCCCCATTTTGGAAAGAGTCTCCGCTGTCCTCCGCTGTCCTCCCTTTTACTAGAATGACTACTTAACCTGTCTGTCCTCTTCTCTCTGCAGGCTTCTTTCGAAGCTGCTTGGACACCGCTTCTCTCTGCCCCACCCTCCGGCCTACACTTTTGCTAGACTGACTACTTAACCCGTCTGTCCTCTTTTCTCTGTTGGCTCCCTTTCGAAGCTGCTTGGACAGCGCTTCTCTCTGCAGGCTCCCTTTCGAAGCTACTTGGACACCGCTCGACCACCACTAACTACACTGCAGGTCACTGTAGGTTGATGGCCCCATTCTGGAAAGAGTCTTCGCTCTCCTCCGGTGAGTCTTCCTCTTGCCTGAGATGTCTCTGCCTCTGCCTCCGGCCTACCCTTTTGCTAGATTGACTACTTAACTTGTCTGTCCTGTTCTCTCTACAGGCTCCATTTCGAAGCTGCTTGGACACTGCTTCTCCGGCCCTCCAGCCCTCCGGCCCTCCTGCCCTCCGGCCTACACTTTTTGCTTGTCTTCTCTCTGCAGGCTTGTCTTGTCTTCAAACCTGCCTGGACACCGCTCGACCACGCAGGTCACAGCACTCCTGTTGGTGGCCCCATTCTGGAAAGAGTCTTTGCTTTCTGTTACCTGTAAAGTGTTTGAACCATAAAATATTTATTCACAGTTTATATTGCTTTTTACGTAGACATTACATGTAATTGAGTTTAAACATGCCATGTTATAATTAAAATCTCTGCTGTTCTGTGACTCATACCAACTAATTACACTAAAATGTGCTTTCAGATTCGGACATATGTTAAAGAGTAGTCATGTGCAACTTCTGTTAGCCAGGTTGTTTTCTAGGTGTTGAATGTTCATGTATTCTTCTGTGTTGGGGGGGGGGGGGTTTGTTTCTTTTCTGATAACCCCTCAAAGCATCCTGTTCAGGAAGAGACCTATTTCAGCCACCACCTGAACCACCCATTTTGTCAACAGCTGTTGATACAATGAGGGTGTTGTAGCTGACAAGGATGGTGTCATGCACGTTGCCCAACTTTAGAATTCTGATTTTGTGTCAATAAACAGGCAGACTGTCAGTCTGTGCTCGCAGAGAAGTGCTTCGGCTAGCGGATTTCTTCTCTCTCAACGAGAGAATTCTGTTTCTCCGAAAGGGAAGACTTAGGGATATTTGAGACAATGGACTGGGCCTGGAGTAAACAAGACTGAACTATCTAACCAAAGTAGGATCTTTATTTGGCTTAGGCCAATTACTACTGATTCAGCCATAGTACCTTTAATATCACCTTTTATAAGTTGTGTCTGATATAAATTTAGTAAATATGGGGAAAGGACATTTTGAAATGTTTTATAAAATTCTACTGTACTGGAGCGGATCCAATGCTATTTTTTTTTTTTTTTTAAATTTTATTTGTTTATTCAATTTTATCAATACAAACAAGCAATACATTACTTGTATTTCAGATTAACATAAATTATTAAAAAGAAAACTTATAAACCAATTCCACTTAAAGTTATTCATTTATACTTCCAATATATTTAGTCCACAATCTTTTAAAAGAGATTCTTAGCAAAGAAAATTAACAATAGAAACAATCTTATCCAACCTAGAAAGCGGCAATTATCTGCGGTGCTACAGCCATTCATGGCAGGTTATACATTCTCAGTCATACTTGCTCTTTGGATTCTATAAATCCTATTAGTTGTTTAGGTTCAAAAAACAAGTAATTCTTGTTCTGATAGGAGACAAAGCATTTTACAGGAAATTTCAATAGAAAATTTGCCCCCAAGGCAAGGACTCTTGGCCTTAATGCCAAGAATTCTTTCCTACGCCTCTGGGATCTTAAAGACATATCAGGAAATATTCGAACATTAGAACCTAAAAACTGATCATTGATATGACGAAAATACAAACGCAATATATATTCTCTATCACTTTCCAAAGCGAGAGTTATTAACAGGGTTTTCCTTTCCGTTATAACCTCCAAGGAGTTTTCCAGAAAAGTTGTTAAGTTCATATTTTCATTGTTAGTCCCTTGAATCTCATTAGGAGTGGAAATTTCCACAGGCCTCTTGATTTGAAAATAATTAGCTCTATTGCCACCTATTGTTAGAGCTAATTATTTTCAAATCAAGAGGCCTGTGGAAATTTCCACTCCTAATGAGATTCAAGGGACTAACAATGAAAATATGAACTTTCAATAGGAATAAGCAAAATTTCCTTGAAATACTTTCTTGCCATCTCCATTGGTGAAATTAAGGGACATTTTGGAAAATTTAGGAGTCTCAAGTTATTTTTCCTTAATTGGTTCTCGAAACTTTCCATTTTTCTAGCAATAAATGTTCTTTCTTTTACTAATTCCAAGTCCAATGTTTCCATTCCACAAATTCTTTTTTTTTTTTTTTGAAATTCTTTATTTAAACACTGTGCTCACAAGTACTACAAGTACATAGTATAACATATCATCAACAGCAAGAATACAATGAAAACAGTATATCAAGTCTTCTCCAACACCCCAAAAGTGATCTTACTTCCTCCCGAAGCTCCTCTCTCCTCTCCTGCAGTGTGGGTAAGCTGTCGGTGTACTGCAGCTTCTTCTTCGGCTCCAGATGAACTTGGAGTTACCAGCCCTCCTTCACTGAGGATCAAAGACTCCTCCCGTGTCCATGATGCATCAGGAACTCCCAGTACTGCACTGCTTCCAGGTTGTGGGGGTGGATGCCTCTGTTCCGGGCTTAACATCGCCCGAAGCTGCTGGCTGAGTTCGCCCGACGAATTCGGGCTCACCACTGAAGTAGCCACCGCTGATTCGCACGATCGGGCCAAAGCCTCCTCAATTGTGCTCTGCACCAGACGCGGTGCCGCTACCGCCGCTGGAGGGTTGCCGCGGAGGGCTCCTTTCCTCTTACCCATGTTGAGGTAAGAGAACTGCTAGTTCAACAGAAATAGCAACGCCGGCCGAGAACAAGAGAGGGAGCCTCACTCTCATCGCCATCTTGAATCTCGACTCTCCCAATGCTATTTTTAATTCTCTTAGTGATATAGGTTCATCTAAACTCCGTTTCAAAGGATCAGGTCCATTAATTAAATCCAAAATATTTTGCCTAATAAGGCTCGGAATACAGGTCCTTATGAAATTTTAGAAATTGTTTTAAAATTAGATCATTAGATCGTTAGATTAATCCCATCCCATTAATCCCATCCATTAATCCCATCTTTTATCCCATTAATGTTACCATTAGAATATCCATAATACATTGTCTGTTTGGAAAACAAA